>NC_133315.1:6580109-6586031 GCF_012295235.1 Primulina huaijiensis
ACATAATAGATTTAGCTTTCCATGAACTTACTTTTGATCAACACTAAAAACATCACTCATAAATTGAAAAATGGAAAATATATTGGAACTTAGAACTTTTATACACACTCACACTATATTTTACAATGAGATAGAATGATTCTCAAGCTAGCACAAGGCCTCTATTTATAGGCCAAATGAGAGAAAGGGTCAAAAATTCTATTAATGCAATGTAGTTGTAATAGTAGTCTTTGTCTCCTCCAACTTCAATTCCATACCCCTTCTTTCAATGCTTTGTTCCACGACTTTAATCACCGAATTTGACTCAACTCAAAACAGTAAACATGTGGGGAATTGTCTGCAGATGAATTTTGCCACTTGGTTCACCTCATTTGGCTAAATATTGAAATAGTTATGATTTTTTTACTATATGCTGGTCATGGTGAAAGTAAATTTGTCCTCCTTTTGATATTTTCACAATTTGATCATTTTAACCAACTTTTTAGGCAATCATGTCTCCTGCAAAGTTGTAGATAATTTCTCAAGGATTCCAAAAATATTTGAATCACCTCCATTTGAATTTTCTAGCTTGAGTTATCATTATTTTACCAACACGTAGAAAACCTGAAAATAAAACATATTTAGTAAGACATTTAAATATAAACACACAATACTAAAATAACATAATTTTATAATTTTAATGGAACTTAATTTTAAAATATAGGTTTTAACATATAATAAATTATTAATTTTAAGTTTTATCACCAAACACTCGGTCACAAAACGCAGAATGTCTCTCTTCATACTCGGCCACCAATATAATAACTGCAAATCTTTGTACATTTTCGTGTTTTCCGGATGAATGGAATATGGTGTGTCATGAGCTTCATTCATAATGAGATCTCTAACAGAATCATCACTAGGAACTCACAAACGATCTCGATAACGAACTATACCATCTAACTCAGAATATAACTTCCGGCCTTTGGCTTCATCTCTTGCTCTCCACTTTTGCTATTGCTCATCAGTGGACTCTCCTTCACGGATTCTATCTCTCAAAGTCGGCTGTACTGATAATTTGGCAAGGTTAGGGGCCTCACCCCTAGCATATACTGTAAGCTCAAACCACTGTATCTCGGACTGCAACGGTCTTTGGAGTGATATTTGAGTTATAACTGCTGCTTTTTGACTCAATGCGTCTGCCACAACATTAACTTTTCCCGAATGATAGCTAATCTCACAGTCTTAGTCTTTCGCTAAGTCTAGCCATATTCGCTGCCTCATATTCAATTCTTTTTGGGTGAATAAGTATTTGAAACTTTTATGATCGGTGAATATCTTGCACTTCTCCCCATATAAGTAATGTCTCCAAATCTTCAATGCAAAAACTACCCCTGCAAGCTCAAGATCATGAGTAGGGTAGTTTTTCCCGTGAATTTTCAAGTGTCTCGACGCATAAGCTATAATTCGGTCATTTTGCATCAGAACTGCGCCTAAACCAAGTTTAAAAGCGTCGGTATAGAGAACATACTCTCCTTGCCCCGATGGCATAGACAACATTGGCGCTGATATTAAGGCTTGTTTCAACTTGTCAAAACTGTCTTGACACTCGGATCCCCATACAAACTTTGCATTCTTCTTTGTCAAGGCAGTCATAGGTACCGCTATAGATGAGAATCCATGAATAAACTTGCGATAATAGCCAGCTAGTCCCAAGAAACTACGGATCTCGGTGATACTCTTCGGTACTGGCCACTCTCTCACTGCCTCAACTTTATTTGGATCAACTTCAACTCCATCGCTAGAAATGATGTGGCCTAAGAAAGCCACTCTATCTAGCCAAAACTTGCACTTGCTGAATTTTGCATATAACTTCCTATCTTGCAATACTTGCAATGATGTCCTCAGATAATGACTATGCTCCTCTTTGCTCTTGGAATAGATCAATATATCATCAATGAAGACTATGACGAATTGATCCAGATACGGCTAAAAACGCGATTCATGATATCCATGAAGATTGTTGGTTCATTAGTCAGTCCAAAAGGCATGACCATAAACTCATAGTGCCCATATCTCGTACGAAACGCTGTCTTGTGAACATCAAATTCTTTCACTTTCAACTGATGTATTCAGAACAAAGATCAATCTTCGAGAATATCGATGTTCCTTGCAACTGATCAAATAAATCTTCGATTCTTGGTAGAGGATACTTAGGGAATCTCTGGCCAGAGTTTGAAATGTACATTAGGGAAAGAGTTCTCTAGTTATACATGCGATGAAACTATGAATATTTCATGGTTGTATCACATAACTATCGAATTAATATGCAACCCTCGATGAACCAATGGTTGCAGATTCGATCGGGTATATGAGATGAAGGGACCGTACTGTACGTTAGTCATAATCGGCTGGTTCTTGCAGGCACTATCAGTGATACCTAGGGAATCATGGGGCGATGCTATTAGAAGCTCTTACCATGATTCGATGGATTAAATTAGAAAATGGTTTCTGATATTCTCATGATCAAATGCTGGTGCATGTAATGTAGGAAAATTAGGGTAAGCCCGAATAAAGGAAATTGTCATGAATCACATAGAGTTGTGATCCCACGACTAGCTGTATCCCTCAACCATTGAGGGTCACACAAGCACTGGTTTACTTGTTCTCGTTGAGATAATGAATTCAATGAGTTGAATTTATAAGAAATAAGTCTGATATGATCAATAGATTATGAAAGGCATCGATTTTAGGTGTTCAAATGCGCAACGAAAGTTCAAAAATTTATTTTCAAGAAGAAAATCGAACACCTTTACTAAGATGTGTAGCAAATACAAAAACACAAAATATGTCATACATAGTGTGTTTAGAAAATATACCTATCAATCTTTCAAAATTGATGTTTGACTCCAACTTAGTTGATAAACAACTAAGCTCTTCAAGGATGACAATCTACAAGCTTTCCTTTGAGCACTCCTTGCTCAAATATTAAGCCCACCACCAACTAGGTAGATCCCCTCTAATTTTGCACTAGTAAAATTAGATGATTTTTCTTTTGAGAAGACTTTTCTTTCCTTAACAATTGAAGAAGAAAAATTGGAGAGAAAATGTTGCAAAGTTTCGGCCAAGGTGAGTGTAGAGAGGAGGGAGGAGAGTTTTCTTGGTTGTTGAAAAAGTTAGACTAGGCATGTGCATGCCATGCCTTGGATATTGAAAAGGTTGTCTCCCAACCCTTCACCTCCCATGCATGCATTCTATTTGGGTTTGTAACAATTACAAAGCCCATGGACTTTTATTTAAATTTCTCAAACACATTTGAGACCATTTAAACTTTACTTGATTTAACTCAAGCCCACTAGTTGAATAATTATTTACAATTGGGTTCTACAAGGCCTAATGTTATTTACTTAATTCAACAATTGAATTAATTTAATTATATGGACTCTACTAGGTCCACTAGTGTTTAATTAATTCAACACTTTGAATTAATTTAATTTAGTCTATAATAATGTTTATAAAAATCACAATTTTCAAATACATTATTTATTTGGCCAACTTTTAATTTAGGAACACTTTCACAAATTAAAAGTTACATTTCCCTCATAGAAGTCGTACTTCTATTTTTCTTTACGCTTACAAACTCCTTTATAAGCCGTTCAACACATTGAATTATTTTACTTTTCAACAGGATCTACAAAGCTAGTACTTGTGTGGCCCTCAATGGTTCATTGATACAACTATCCGTGGGTTCAGCTCTCCATGTGATTCGGACTAAACATGTCCTTATACGAGCATACACTCCTTGATAATAAGAACGTTAGAACTCAAGTTTGATAGTACCCAACCAATCATGTTAAAATCCTAGCAGCATCGCTTACATGATTCCCTAGGTATCAAATGATAGTGCCTGCAAAAACCATTCAATTATGGTTAGCATACAGTACGGTCCCTTTATCTCATATATCCCGACCGATTCGACAACCATTGGTATATCGAGAGTTGTCAATGAATCGATACTATGTGTCATGTCGTAGTTGCATCGATGGTGTAATCTATGAAACCCCTTTCATAATTACCACCATACTCTGATCAGAGATTTCATACTACATACACATAGGATATCCATACCCAAAGGTAAGTGGTGAATCCCCGACTACAATACATCGACTCCGATATGTTTCGACAAAACACCCAACCTTGCCACCTGATGACCCCTTGAGAGTCTGTAAACAAGTCAAAGTGCAATGCTAGCACATAGAGTCTCAATGTTGTCCCGGGTCGTAAGGACTAATGGTGTACAACCATAAACTAGGATGTTTCCACTCGATAAGTGAGAACCACTTGGAAAGTCCTTTATGGAGGGTTGTTCAGTGCACTCTACCAGGAGCACCTATCTGCATGTTTGGACATCACAATGTCCCCTACCAATGAAACATGGTACTCACATCGCAGATACTAGTCTCGAACCCGAGCGGCCTATATCCTTCTTACCGGCGGCTGAATCGACTAGGAACTGTTTAGAATATACAGTATTGCAAATATGAGTTTCATGATACTCATCATATGAGCATCTCATATTCTTTCTACTATTTGTATATTCAAGGGCTTTATCTATGCAACTAGCATGGGTATACAGATAAAGATGTGCCAAAATAATAATTTCAAATATTATTAAAATAAAGATTGCTTATACATAGAGTTTCATTGTGAACACTCGGCCAACACTTGGCTCGACGGGCACCTACTCTAACAATCTCCCACTTGCACTAGAGCCAACTACCCATATGCTTCAAACCCACCGATTCGCGATGCTTCTCGAATAATGGTCCAGGTAAAGGCTTAGTTAGTGGATCAGCAACAATATCTGCGGAGCCGACTGTGTCAATCGACACTTCTCCTCTTTCCACAATCTCTCGGAGGATGTGATACTTTCTCAATACGTGTTTGGCTTTCTGATGAGACCTAGGCTCCTTTGCTTGAGCTACAGCTCCCGTGTTGTCACAAAACACCGGGACAGGAGCAACTCCATTAGGAATGACGCCCAACTCTTGGACGAAATTCCTTATCCAAACAGCCTCCTTTGCTGCATCTGATGCAGCAATGTATTCGGCCTCTGTGCTGGAATCCGCAGTATTGTCTTGCTTGGAACTCTTCCAAAAGACAGCAGCAACATTGAGCATGAATACAAACCCAGAGGTTGACTTCGAGTCATCGATATCGCTTTGGAATCTAGAGTCGGTATAGCCTTCCAATTTCAGTACTCCACCCCCATAGACCAAGAACAATTTATCGGTGCTTCTCAAATACTTGAGGATGTCTTTCACAGCTTTCCAATGTGGAAGACCAGGGTTCGATTGATATCTACTCACTACACTTAGTGCGAAAGACACGTCAGGACGTGCAGATATCATTCTATACATGATGCTACCAATCGCAGATGCATAAGAATGCTTGTCATCGCCGCTATCTCTGCATCAGTCTTGGGAGACATAGACTTGGATAGGGACACGCCATGACACATTGATAGACGTCCTCTCTTGGACTCATCCATCGAGAATCGCTTCACGATGGTATCAATGTATGTGGACTGGGTGAGACCAAGCAATCTTTTTGATCTATCTCTATAGATCTGTATTCCCAATACAAAAGATGCTTCACCCAAGTCCTGCATCGAGAACTTACTTGCTAACCATATTTTAGTTGATTGCAACATTCCTACATCATTTCCAATGAGTAGAATGTCATCAACATAAAGCACCAGGAATGTCACAGCACTCCCACTGACCTTCTTATACACACAGGGTTCCTCAGGAATCTTAGTAAAACCAAACTCTTTGATTGTACTATCGAATCTGAGGTTCCAACTCCTAGATGCCTGCTTTAGACCATAAATAGATCTCTGAAGTTTGCATACCATATGCTCACTTTCGATAGATGTAAACC
>NC_133315.1:6586972-6588611 GCF_012295235.1 Primulina huaijiensis
CCAAAAAAAAACCATGAATTACATCTACCTAGGGGCTGCCATGATTAGGATGTGTTAGGGCCATGTTTTACACAAGTTTAAGGGGTCCTAAAACACCCCAAAAGGCTGCATAAGAAAAAGAATAAACTGAAACCCGTGGGCCAAGATGGGAAGAACCGTGAGTGGAGTTGTGTGTTTGTTGAGATGCTATGTCTCGATTTCCTTGCATGGGGCTTGGGGCTTTGGCCAGGGCTGGATGAGGCTCGAGGATGGTCAGGTGTGAGGGTCTGGTAGAGTCCTAGGAGGCTAGGACTCGCGCTTAGTTGGCTGGAAGAGTCCCTGCGTGAAGGGACTCTCCACGCGTGAATTCTGGTGGCCGAGAATTGCAGGGGCCGTGGCTCGGTTTGGGCTGAGCTAGGTGGTCCGTAGTGGTCCTAGGATGATGGACAGGGGTCGGATCATGGGCCGGAGTAGTGGGCACGCTGCTGGTTGAACGAAACGTGAGGAAGCGCAAGCGAAAGCAACTCGCGCGCAGGTTGTGTTTTTGAATCCAGGAGGTTCGTTGCTGGGTTCTAGGGGCTGGGTTAGTCTGGGTATGGTCTGGGCGTGGTCCAGGGTCAGTTAGGGTCAGGGTGGCTCAATGGTTAAGGGTTGGGAGGAGTCCTAGACATACAAGGAAGCACACTCACACACACGTACAGAACATGGGTCAAGATTCAGAATTGTTTTGGTCGGGCTAGGGCTTGTTTTACGGGCTGGGCTTTGACAGTAGGGTCCCTAGATGGGTTGGCTAGGTTTTGGTTCAAGGTGGCTCGGGCGTGGCTCGAGTAAATTGAGAGATAGCTCGATGGGTTCGTTAGTGTGTCAAAAACGAAAATTTAAAAGGCTATAAATGAATCCATGGGTCCACGGGGGTGGCTCATGACTTGGAAGGTTAGAATAAATCATAAAAAGGTTATGTTTAAAATTTGGGATCAAAATAACGAGTTTTGGATTTATTCGGGATTTAATCGCCGCACGAAACGCTAATTAAACGAGTTAATTGAAACGCCTAGTTTTAAGCTTTATAAAATTATGAAAAATTAGGTTTAAGCTTAAACAATTATTATAAGTCTAAGTTTTTAATTTGGGAATTTTATATTAAGGTTTGGTTTAATTCGGGATTAAAACACATTAATACGTCATATTTAAAGATTAATTTAAAAGTCCTCGTTTTAGGCTAAATAAAAATATGAGAAAATTCATGTAAGCTTAAATAATTATTTGGAACATGTTAGAGTCAATGGAATTAAGAAAAAGTCAAAAACGTAAAATGTCGAGTTCAGGGGTAAAACGGTCTTTTCACACCTAGAAATTAGTAAACGTCATGGCAGTGCCCTGAATGTTGTTTTACATGCTAACATGATTATTTTCATTGATTGCGGATGTTTATGAATTTTTATATGTTAATATGTCTATTTTAAATGTTTAAGGATTTTCATATGTTAAATGGGTATTTTAAATGTTTGTGATTTAAATGTCAAAATGTTATTTTAAATGTTTATGACGTTAAAATGTTGATTTTAAAACGTTTATGGCTTTTTATGATTTTAACATGTTAAATTACGATTTTTAAATGTCTATAATTTTTATGATTTAAATATGGGCATTTAAAAGATAT
>NC_133315.1:6589419-6607102 GCF_012295235.1 Primulina huaijiensis
CCATTAAGAAAGGCTGTCTTGACATCCATCTGCCATATCTCATAGTCATACCATGCAGCTATGGCTAGCAATATCCTTATCGACTTGAACATTGCAACTGGAGAAAAGGTTTCCTCAAAGTCAACTCCTTGTCTTTGAGTATATCCTTTTGCCACCAATCGCGCTTTGAAGGTCAATACCTTCCCATCCGCCCCAAGTTTCCTCTTGTAAATCCATTTACACCCTATGGGAACAGTTCCCTCTGGTGGATCCACAAGGTTCCACACTTGGTTCGAATGCATGGAATTCATCTCAAATTCCATTCCTTCAAGCCACTTGGATGAATCGGCATCAGATAACGCTTCCTTGAAGGTCCTTGGATCACATCCATGGATAGGCTCATCATGGCCCTCTTCAAGAAGAAGACCATACCTCATAGGTGGTCTCGAGACTCTCTCGGATCTTCTAGGAGCTTGTATCTCCTCTCTTGGCTCTTCGGGTGTGGGTTCTTCAATTGTGGGTGTCTCTCGAACCTCTTCGAGTTCTATCATATTCCCTTTTCTATCCAATAGAAATTCCTTTTACAAAAAATTTCCTTTCCTAGAAACAAACACCTTTGTTTCTTGGGGATGATAGAAATAGTATCCAACTGAATTCCTTGGATATCCCACAAAGTAGCATAAAATGGATCGACTATCCAATTTATCTCCCACTACCTGCTTCACATAAGAAGGGCACCCCCATATTCTCAGATAAGAATATTTGGGAGGCTTACCCATCCATATATCATATGGTGTCTTATCAACTGCCTTTGAATGGACATTGTTCAACAACAGTGCAACTATCTCAAGCGCATATCCCCAAAAAGATGGCGGCAACTCCGTGAACCCCATCATAGACCAAACCATGTCCATCAAAGTTCGGTTACGACGCTCCGAAACACCATTCAACTGCGGTGTAGCGGGCGGAGTCCACTGCGAGAGAATCTCATTCTCTCTAAGATACTCTTGGATCTCGGCACTCAAGTACTCACCACCTCGATCTGATCGAAGTGACTTGATGCTTCGTCCCCACTGTTTCTCTACTTCACTTCTGAATTCTTTGAACCTTTCAAAGGCTTCAGACTTGTCTTTCATCAAATACACATACCCATACCTCGAAAAGTCATCGGTAAAGCTGATGAAGTAGACATGTCCATGCTTAGTTGTGATGCTAAGCGGACCGCACACATCGGTATGGATCAAATTTAATAACCCGTTGGCTCGCTCCACATGGCCCTTAAAGGGAATTTTTGTCATTTTTCCTTTTTGACAAGATTCACAAGTCGCGAGAGCATTAATATCAGACATATCAAACATGCCCACTCCCACTAGCTTGTTCATTCTTCTTAGGGAAATATGTCCTAATCGAGCATGTCATAATTGTGCCGAATTTAGAGTATCTTGTTTTCGCTTGTTTGTTGTTGTTATAGCTTGGACATTGTTTAGTGGAATATCTTTCAATTTTAAGTTGTAGAGATCGTTTTCAAGTTCTCCAGTACCAATTAAACATTCATTCTTGTAAATGTTGCAAACACCTTTGCTAAATAAACAAGAAAATCCATCTTTATCAAGCATAGAAATGGAAACAATGTTTTTCACCAACTCTGGTACAAACAAAACATCTCTTAAAATTAACTTAAAGTCATTGTTCAAAAGTAAACAAACATCTCCTACGGCCTTGGCAGCAACTCTTGCTTCATTGCCCATCTTCAAGAAGGTCTCACCTTCCCTTAGTCTCCTACTTCTCCCCATCACCTGCAACTCATTACAGAGATGTGAGCCACAGCCGGTATCTAATACCCAAGAAGTAGAGTTAATTGAAATGTTTACTTTGATATAGAACATACCATTTCCAGAGCCTTTCAGGGCAAGATATTCCCTGCAGTTACGCCTCCAACGTCCAGGGTTCTTGCAGTGATGATAGATGTCAACAGTCTTGTCAGCTTTAACTGGTGTAGCTGCCCCAACGGGATTCGGAGCTTGCCTCTTCAAGAGCACGTTCTTCTTGGGATGTTGGAAAGAACGCTTCTTTCCCTTCCCATGTGGACCAATCTCTGTACCAGATGAAGAACCCACATAAAGAACCGACTTCTCATCATTCATAGAAGCCTGCATATAACACTTTGGCTTTCAAGTCATGGTCACACAATTCCTTGTAAGTCTGCAATTCCTCAGGAGTGCAGTCAGTCGGAACCTCACAGGGGGCGACTCAGTAAGTGTATACGCTATCCTTTCCGAATTCAAGACGATTTTCAGGTTTCTTAGCCAAGTGAGGTAATTAGGTCCAGTTAATATGTGTTTTTCGAGTATTGCAGATAGCAGATTGGGAATCGAAGACATTGTCACAATTTTTACTGAAGAGTAAAACAGATAAATGTTATTGACTATTTTAAAATATTTAGTAAGATATGAAGTATGGACTTTTACTTCATTAATTTTCGCTTCCACTGTTTTGACATTTTCACTACCCTCTAGTGAAAACGGGAAACACCTTTCCTCAGTAGGTACGCAAGGTCCAATTAGCCAATTATGATCCCGAATAATATCGGTCAATCACAATTCCTAAAAGGTAGTTTCCAATTGCATCTCCATGCAACCCTCTACGTAAACTTTTGTCTCACGTTTGATTAGGACCCAATAATATGACATCGTTCATCTTTACGTGTCAAGCCTTATCCATCGATGTTGAACCTTAATAGACGGTCCCATGAGTTCCCTCAATAATATGAGCCGAAATCATGGGAGTTCCACGTAGTTCACATCACCATGTCAATGGATGTCACAGCTTTCCGGCACCCAGGGCCCCCCCAATAATATGAGCCCAGCCCCGAGCACGGGTAGCGTTCATCATGCACCCATTGTCGATGGAAGACATGGAAATTATAAACAGATTTATAATTCCCCTTTTCGGGCTTGATATTAATTTTGAATCTTTTTCAAAATGAGGGTTTTTAATTTTTGAAAGGTCTCATCATTAATTTTATTTAAAAGCTTGCCATGTTTAATCGTATGTTTGTCGGATTCATGCAACTTTGTTATTATCATAATAATAACGCACATACTCATTATTTATAACATATCATGCATATATTATAAACAGTAAACAAACAAGGATGATCAATCGCCTCAATACTAATGGCCCGTGTGAGCTAAACACGGGCCTAGGTCCAATCCTAGGGAAATGCATGGGATGCAAATGCAACTATTACATTAGCTTCCAATATTTACATGTCTTCGATCTTCATAATCATCAAGGCCACCATCTTCCAATCTTGATCTTTCACTATACTAATATTTACAAATAAATATCCATGGCAAATAGTGATACATCTCATGGGATGGGAACAGGCCATAAACCAAGCCCACTTTAAATTTGATAATTAGTACAATCATTCAACACAAAATATCCTAGCATACATCTAGCAAATTGGGCTTGGGCTTTTGATCATCTTTCATGCATAATATCACATATCATACAGCATCAATTAATTATCACAATAATCAATTGATCCAATATTATATATCTTGATCCCATCACTAACCGCCACGATTATAAACTAAATTAACAAAGTATACAAACTCTTTTGTCTACTTTCAAATTAATTTATTTATAAGCAAATTTCTTGTAAATCACAATTTACTATAAATAATTAAAGTCCAACTTCAATTATTTATTTCATGAGAAAATATTTGCAACTTTTGTAAATTTAAACTTAAGGACCAAAAAAAATCATTTTTCACCAAAAACATTTTGGTCCATTTAGATTTCACAAATATGTTAGCCATCCAATGGCCCAACAACTCAAGGCCCATGACACTTTGATATTTCAAAACACCTTTTGAAAACCCTAGTCGTCATTGCCGTCGCCGGAGCTCCGTTGCCAGTTTCCGGCCAACTTACCAAAAAATTTTTTTTATTAAAAACAAGGGGCTGTCCTGAAATGGGCAGCCCCACGGGCAGCTCGAGCTGCCCGAAATGGGCAGCAACTTGCTGCCCAAAGTTGCCCAAAAAACGGCCTTCGATTTGTTGCAAAAATCCATCTCATGTGGTTAGAAATCGACCTCAATATAATATCATGTATAAGCTACACAAAATAGTATCCATAGCTCTGATACCACTTGAAAGAGATCGATTTTTGGTGTTCAAATGCGCAACGGAAGTTCAAAAATTTATTTTCAAGAAGAAAATCGAACACTTCTACTAAGATGTGTAGCAAATACAAAAACACAAAATATGTCATACATAGTGTGTTTAGAAAATATACCTATCAATCTTTCAAGCTTGATGTTTGGCTTCAACTTAGTTGATAAACAACTAAGCTCTTCAAGGATGACAATCTACAAGCTTTCCTTTGAGCACTCCTTGCTCAAATATTAAGCCCACCACCAACTAGGTAGATCCCCTCTAATTTTGTACTAGAAAAATTAGAGAATTTTTCTTTTGAGAAGACTTTTCTTTCCTCAACAATTGAAGAAGAAAAATTGGAGAGAAAATGTTGCAAAGTTTCGGCCAAGGTGAGTGTAGAGAGGAGGGAGAAGAGTTTTCTTGGTTGTTGAAAAAGTTAGACTAGGCATGTGCATGCCATGCCTTGGATATTGAAAAAGTTGTCTACCAACCCTTCACCTCACATGCATGCATTCTATTTGGGTTTGTAACAATTACAAAGCCCATGGACTTTTATTTATATATCTTAAACACATTTGAGACCATTTAAACTTTACTTGATTTAACTCAAGCCCACTAGTTGAATAATTATTTACAATTGGGTTCTACAAGGCCCAATATTATTTACTTAATTCAACAATTGAGTTAATTTAATTATTTGGACTCTACTAAGTCCTCTAGTGTTTAATTAATTCAACACTTTGAATTAATTTAATTTAGTGCATAATAATGTTTATGAAAATAAAAATTTTCAAATACATTATTTATTTGCCCAACTTTTAATTTAGAAACACTTCCACAAATTAAAAGTTACATTTCCCTCATAGAAGTCGTACTTCTATTTTTCTTTACGCTTATAAACTCCTTTATAAGCCGTTCAACGAATTGAACTATTTTACTTCTCAACGGGATCTAGAAAGCTAGTACTTGTGTGGCACTCAATGGTTCATTGATACAACTAGCCGTGGGTTCACATCTCCATGTGATTCGGACTAAACATGTCCTTATACAAGCATACCCCAATTGCTACATTCTTAATTATCAACTTCTAATTGATAATAAGAAAGTCAGAACTCAAGTCTGATAGTACCCAACCAATCATGTTAAACGCCTAGCAGCATCGCTTACATGATTCCCTAGGTATCAAATGATAGTGCCTACAAGAACCATANAAATTACACTACTGCATCAACAAGTCTAATGTGTAAGAATTCTATTACATAAATCAATATCATATTTAATAAAAACTTAATAGGCTATATTTTAACTCAATTAAAATATAATTTAATTATTAAAGTCCATTTGGACTTTAACAAATTAGCATGATAGGCTTATACAATCACTAGCCCATAATCTATGCTTCTATTATATTTATCTCATCATAATCCCGATCGGCGATCCAATATCATCGGTGTGACAATTTAAATTTTTTTGTTATTATGATGCACATTTTAATTTCGAGATAACCAATCTCTAAATAAGAAAGGTGCACTCCCTTTGACTGTCTTTAGCAGTCAAGCTCTCAAAATTTCGATAAGCTTTTAAAATTTTTATGTATAANACTTGGCTCGACGAGCACCTACTCTAACAGATTATACATAAAAATTTTAAAAGCTTATCGAAATTTTGAGAGCTTGACTGCTAAAGACAGTCAAAGGGAGTGCACCTTTCTTATTTAGAGATTGGTTATCTCGAAATTAAAATGTGCATCATAATAACAAAAAAATTTAAATTGTCACACCGATGATATTGGATCGCCGATCGGGATTATGATGAGATAAATATAATAGAAGCATAGATTATGGGCTAGTGATTGTATAAGCCTATCATGCTAATTTGTTAAAGTCCAAATGGACTTTAATAATTAAATTATATTTTAATTGAGTTAAAATATAGCCTATTAAGTTTTTATTAAATATGATATTGATTTATGTAATAGAATTCTTACACATTAGACTTGTTGATGCAGTAGTGTAATTTTCATTCCTCATGGGTGATCCTTCAGACATCCCAAATACATCATGTAATGTTTCTTGTCCCATTGATTCATGGTTAACTGTATCATAAACTTCTCCTGAGGCATGAATCTCATCTTTCATGTTATCATGAGATTGCACAATCAACTTTTCACCATGAAAATTCCAGATACGATAATCTTGTAAAATGCCGTTTATCATCAAATGTTCATATACTGTCTCACGATCATGATTCAATGAGTTGATGCATTTACGACAAGGACACGGTTTCGTGACTTCATCAGTCGTGTTAGCAAATGCATAACGTAAAAAATTTCGGATTCCCACCTGATACTCAAGACTGCCACGAGGATAATCCATCCATGCCTTCATTGTTTGAACCTATAATATAACTCAAACATAATCAATTTCACTATTGTACAATCCTAAAACACTATAATAGTTCAACATATAGGTATGTGAGGAAATAAAATTTCGAACACCTTTTCTTTTAGTCATTTCAACAAACATATTAGATACATATGTTTAAACTTGATTTGAATGTATTCAAAAATCATTTATATAAAAAATTTAATAATTTAAAACATCAAAAATTAAAATATGGGCCAAAACTAACAATATATATATCAACCTCACTCTTGATTAATCTAGCAATGGAACACAATATAATCTAAAAAATCAGGATTTCAAGAAAAAAAATTGATTAATTTTTCTAAATAAGTTGGGAAATTACCTAAAAATGACAAGCACAATTCCAATGTGGACTTGGTGGCCGCCGATCGAATCAATGAAATATGTAGGTAAATGTTTAAATTAGCATGAAATTTTGCTTACGTTTTTTAAAATGATTCGATCTCTTCTCAACCGCTTCAAAATAAAACTCTGCTTACGTTTTGTTTAAAATGAAATTATGCTTACGTTTTGTTTAAATTAGCATGAAATCCTGCTTATGTATTAGTTTTAGGAGCGGTTTCAACCGCTTCAAAATAAAACTTTACAAACGTTAATTACCAACCGCTTCTGAATTCACTAAATAGAGACGGTATAACTTAACTGCTTCGTATGAAATTCTATTGAAGCGGATAATAAATAACCACTTCTAAAAACATACTCGTTAGGTGCGGTTAGTAAACCGATTGCAAATAACCGATTCTGAATGCACTAAATAGAAACGGTTTGGCTAAACCGCTTCGAATGAAATTCTATTAAAGCGGATAATATGTAACCGCTTCGAAACCCTTCCTCTTTTGTTGCGGTTCATAAACCGCATCCAATCAACCGCTTCTGAATTCACTAAATGGAAGCGGTCTAATACAACCGCTTCTACAGAATCTCTATTGAATCGGATAATGTATAACCGCTTCTAAAATCTTACTCATTCGATGCGGTTGACTAACCGCTTCAAAATAACCGGTTCTAAAACAACTATTTTTTTGTAGTGCATGCAGTAAGAGTATTTCATTAACTTAATTAATCCAATTAATTAAGTAAAAGAATGATTAGTATTAAAATAAGGATTTCTTATTCTTATTAAAATAGCATGCATTCGGTGGAAAATTTGAGGCAAACAAAAAATTTCCGCTCTCATATTTGAAGTCTACGGCAACCTTAAATAATTGGTATTGAGTCGATTTCTTCTTCGTATTCTATCTCTATGCAAAATATCTTCTATACTTTATAGGACAAGTTAGAAGAGGAACAAGTAATCCGATTGTAGACCTGAATCGGAGAACGAAGAAGGAGGTTCGAAGAAAGTTCGTAGGGATTTACAACAAGAGCTATGTCCGTTAATACCAGAGTTGTTGGAGCCGAGTGAATTGTTCACTAAGGTATATTTTCTGACATCTTATGTACGATTATATTATTTAAACCATGCGAGTGTCCAAATATTTTGAATGTCAAAATAAAATTTTAAAACTTCTGTTGCGATTTGGACACGAGAAAACAGATATCCCATCAAGATCTTCGTATGAATAACTACAAATCCGTATGTAACTAAAGGAATATTACATGCACTTAATTAGGATTTTTAAGCAAAACATAATTAATATTTTAGTTCATTTTCATTATAATTTAGTTTCATATTCCTATTAACATATTTATTGGAAATAACTTGACTGGTAAAGAGAGACTAGTTTGTATTTCCCAATTTTCAGGTCTTTTTCGTTGTGGAAAGACTTGCCAGCTACGTTAGTCGAATTATCTTAGACCGGGCAACAAACGATGTAGATGAATTTTGTGGATAATATTAGTTTTGTCAATGATGTACGTACATAAATTTTGAATATTGAGATATTAATCGTAAGTGTTTTAGTTGCTTAATTTGGCAAAAACTTATATGAGACGGTCTCACGGGTCGTATTTGTGAGACGGATCTCTTATTTGGGTCATCCATGAAAAAGTATTATTTTTTATGCTAAGAGTATTACTTTTTATTGTGAATATGGGTAGGGTTGACCCGTCTCACGGATTAAGATCCGTGAGACGGTCTCACATGAGACCTACTCCTTAATTAAAGAGGTATTTATTATTATTGTTGCATGAATTGAGTACAAAATAAAATTGTATATTATAAAAATGCTAAATCGCTCCGCTTCTAAAAACTTTTTCTGTCTATGTTGTTGATAAAAAGACATGTTTAAAAATATTGTGGAGTTGTTGTCTTTTTCATTAAAAGACAACGATTTAAAACTGTTGTCGTTGAACGTACATTTAACAACATCATCTTCAACAACAATTTTTCCCCCTAAAATCCGTTGTGATCTATGAGAGATTTTCTTGTAGTGTAATCAGTTGTGTTTCTACCTTTCAGTATTAATCTATCATATTGTGGGCCACTTATCACCCTAAAAATTGTGGACCATATACGGTCCTATGATTTTCATCTCCGACTGTCCCAATTAATATAAGATTTAATTTCTATAACCAGAATTTTTTGAGAATAATATGAAACAACAGTAGCCATATTATATGATTATATAAATATTACAAACAATGTGCGTTTAAATCCAATATATACTCTCATACAATTAAACCATCACGGTAACTCTTTCCACAAGTTATTTGATTTAACTTTTAAGAAACTCATAAAACCAGTATTACTCCAAACTTCTCAAAATATTTCGGGGCCAATTGTTTTTACGATATATATAAATATATAGTAATTATATCATATAGATGTGTATATATATGTATATATTATTTAGATGAAAAACCCTTCTGATCATCTCCAACATTGGTGATCATTCTGATCATCTTAATCTTTGCTTGATCAATATAATTCGTGACCCGATCATTGAAACTGTCCCTTCTTTTGGTCACTCTTCCGGGACCATGATCGGCGCCATTAATGCGCGTCACAGTTCTCATAATCTTTTTCTTCACTTCACTAATATAATCAGAAAACTTACCATCATACATCGAATCGTCGTTCTTCTTGGAATTAATCTTTTCCCCTGAAAAAAGAACAGACTGCTCTTTAGCGTCGCCTGGAGCGGCTTTTTCGAACACCCCGTGAGCAAGACCACCGTTACTTAAAACATCCTTTTGATCATTTCCTTGTCCATTAAAGACCACAATCTCTTTTCTCTCGAAAGTGTGTTTCTTTCTGCTGGTTTTCTTTGGTTTTTTAGGCGAGATGAAATCGGTAACATCGGGATCAAACCCAATAGGGATGTTGGTATGATCAGTGGCTTGAGTGCTTGATCTAAAAGGGTTTACAATATTGCAAAGTTTCTCGCACATCCCCTTAGGGTTTGTAGTCATCTGGTTTTGTGTCATTTCAAAGATATTGTGGGATGACAAAAAAATCAAGTGTTTGGTATTTATCAAGGAGAGATCACTTTTAAGTATATATATATATAATAATAATTATTGTACGTTGTTTTTATTTAATTTGTTTATGCTTGGCATATTCTTTTAACAAATCAAGCTGGTTTATTTCCTTAACCACGATTTGCGTATGAAATATGTGAGGAACTTTACGAGTAAATTCCAACCCAACTTTAGATGGCATGCACTGTCACTAAGTCTTAGATTCTCTCCTTTTTTGAAAATGTGCACTTACTTTAGCGGCTGAGAACGTAGCTAAACGATGCTTCTTTGTTCTCCTTTTCTATCGAATGAGATGTATGAACAAGCGATCGCCCCGTTTAATTTTAAATTTTTGTTTTTTTGGAGATAAACACATGTAATAAAATAATTTTTTGTATCCTTTATATTTTCTTGACGATCAGATACATAAACTCAAGCTGTTATGATATTGTACCTTAAAATTTTAAAAATTTATTTTTTTTCCCCAAAATATTCAATATATTGTACGAGAGTACTAATCTTTTAAAAAATATCTTATCTGAGTGGGAAAAAAATGAGTTGTACCCATATAAATTGTGCCAGCGGACATGATGCTCAAATGGATGACAATGTGACATGGATGCTGCTGAGGGTTGAAATTTTGGATAATCGATGGTCTTTAAATCCACAATTATTTTTACTAAAAATATACCAAGATAACAACATCCTATGTATATTTTTAAAATAGACTCGAGCCTAATTCTCCCAACTTGTGCAAACAGGGGACCGTATTGTTCGCTCTAATAAATATAATATTATAACAAATTTAATTTGAAATTTCCGTTACATCTCCAATATACACTAAATTTGATTATATTTAATTTCCAGATGACAAAATGTAGATGTGAGAATCGGATTCCTGTGTGTCTGAAAAGTCCTAAAATCGATCCAATAATTTATTAGCTGTGAATGGGAATCTACGTTAATTTTTATTANGATCTTTAATAATTGTAACAAAAGCTATTATATATATAGTGTGGGTTCGAATGAATTGGAAAGTAAAAAAGGCATCACATGACAATTTTTCATTCTAGGCTAGGGTTTAGGCCTTGCTGTACTGAAGTGAATGATAAGTTTAAAGAGCACAATTTGTTGATCCATGAGTCTTGGGCTGATATCAATATTTATTGGGCCATCAACAATGACGTCCGTGCGTATATTTCTCTTCCTCCGGCGTCGATTCTCCATTTTTGACGTCGATTATCCTCCACCGACGATTATAGAAGGAATATTGTGTATGTGTATAGGTATGAATATTTGTTTGTAATTGATTGCATAAATGTTTCGGTTTAATTTTGATAGAGTGAACATTAGTATTGCTTTCTTTTATGACTTTGTGGCACTGCTCTCTTTTTTTTTTTTTTTTTTTTTGGGAAATGGTTCGAAAACGAAGAGCAGCTGAGATGAAGGTTAGTACATACCCTTAGCTTCTACGAGTCACCAAGTCGTTGCTCTAGTTCAGTTTTTTGAAGTAACATGGAAGAGCTTTCGCCTACAATCGCAGAAGACAACTACAGTGGATAAAAATTTCGTCATTTTCAGAATGGTTAAAGATACCAAAACTTAGCTTTTAGTTGGATATTGGATTAATAAACATGTTTGTGTTAATGACCATATATGTTACAAAATTAAAAATTGGATGCATAAATATGAGTTTACATCATAGATTTACAAACACAGACATTGGATGCATAAACATATTTGAGTTAATGATCAAATGTGTTACAAAATTAGATAATGGATGTATAAATATGTGTTAATCATCCTAGATTTACAAGATGCATAAACATGTTTGTATTAATGATCATATGTGTTACAAATTAGACAATGAATGCATAAATATGTGTTAATCACCATATATATTACAAATTAGACATTGGATGTATAAGAATATTTTACCACATAGATTTTGCCAACATAGACATTGGATGCATAAAAATATTTGAGTTGTGATCACATATGAAACAAAATTAGACATTTGTTACATAAACATGTTTGTGTTAATGACCATATAAATTAGACAATTAGAAATTGGATGTATAAATATGTGTTAATCATCATAGATTTACAAACATAGACATTAGATGCATAAACATGTTTGTATTAATCACCATATGTGCTACAAAATTAGACAATGGATGCATAAACATGTGTTAATGACCATATGTATACATATATGTATATATATATATACATTTGATGCATAAAAATATTTTTTAAATTATCATATATGTTACAAAATTAGAGGTTGAATACATAAATGTTTATTAATCAACATATATGTTAAAAATTAGAAATTGGATGTATAAACATGTGTTAATCACCATATTAGAATTGGATCCCTAAAACAGTAAAACCTTAAACTCTATACCCTAAACCTGAAACCCTGAAAATGTTTTAATCATTGTAAGATATAAGCAGTAAGAATGACATATATTTTGTCGTACATAATCCTTAATTAATATTACAAATTAAGCTATATGTGGTATTACATGTACTGAATAGAAGGTACCAAGAGCACATACACTAGTTATTCATCTTCGTTTTTGTAACGTATAAGTAGTATGAATGACATATCTTTTGCTATACATAATCCTTAATTAATAGTAAACATTACAAATTTGTGTTATTAAATGTATTGAATGCACGGTACCAGGAGCACATGCAATAGTTATCCATCTTTGTTCTTGTAATGTTTAATCAGTAAGAATGACATATTTTTGTCGTACATAATCCTTAATCGATAGTACATATTACGCTATTTGTGGTATTAAATGTACTGAATCCGCAATACCTGGAGCACATGCACTAGTCATTCATCGTCGTTCTTATAATGTATAAACAATATGAATGATATTGAAACATCCACACATTTTAAAATTCTACTGAATTTTTTTACGACCGAAAATACTAATCCAGACATTTTAAAAAGTCATTCAACCACAGAAATAAAATAATTGCAGTTATTTAAATCTTAAAATGAAATCAATATCCTAGTCTTCTGTTTTAAAAGAAAAACTCGAGCGTAATACCAAAAGTCTGACAACTCAACAACGTAGACCAAGATTCAAAATAATTTAAAAATATTGCTTAAACCATGTCTCATAATCATATTATACGGAAGAAATACAAGTTCCTCAGGTTTTTACGTTCACCCCCAGCTCAGCCTACTCAGTCTTCAGTGCCTCCAGTCTCCACTTCAACATGCTCACATGCATCATTCACATCTAATGAGTCTAAAGACTCAACACACCTGAACCGTGATAGTAAGTACATATACATCACATGCAACAATTAAAAGTGCCGTATTTAAAATATCTTTCATGATCTTAAAAGCATGCTCTTAAACATATCATGTCAAAGCATAACGTGTCCACAACATATTTCATCATGTCAACATATACGTATTAATTTCTTTATTTGAATTATGTTCATTAGTTGTAAATTTCGTATCATCGTATTAGTCGATGAATCCATCAACGTATAACCGCGGTACCTGGCGTCGTGTACATCAGCGACAGTATTACCCATCCATTGAGCTTTGTCCTTACATTTCATCGAATTATCGTATTAGTATTAGTCACAACCAACTCTCATCTTTCAAAACATGTCATCATATTCATCACTTATAAAAATAAAGCATATACGTAAATTTTTCTTAAAATCAAGCAAGCAACATATTTTTTATATTTCCATAAAAAGTCATGTTCGTGGTAACATAAACATTTAAAACATGTCAAATTGTGATCAGGGCGCTGCCAGGACTGCTAACTCGACCCGGGTGCAAAATGACTATTTTGCCCATGGAAATCCTAATAGATCATTTTACCACTGGACCTCAAAATTTCGACCCGAAGACAACCACGCTTAAATCATAATTCAAAGATTCCTAATCAAGCCTTGTATAAACCAATCTAACCCTCACTAAACTTTGTCATCACGACGTATCAGTACTCAAACGAGACAATTGCACTAAAACTAAAGCCCCTCATACTCTGGACTAGGGCCTAGGCACTGATAATGTGGCGCTGTGACACTTGGTTAGCGCCTAGGTACCCATCATCAGCGCTGCAGCGCTACCAGCTCGAAGACCAGGCGCTGCGACGCCTAAAGGGTAGCGCCGCGGCACTAACCCTACGACAGAAAAGTATCCCAAACACTTTGAAGCCATCTTTTACCCTGCTCTCAACCAACTCAAACCAGCCTCGAACCAATCACTCCTAGCTCACCACTGAATCCTCCTGGACCAACCTAGTCAAGGAATCTAGCCCCATACACGCTGTTGAGCCCGTTTTACTCGAATGTCATGAAACCGAGCCCTAGTCGAGTTTACCCCTTTCGATCTACCTTCTACCCAAGACCAGCCATGATTGGACCTCCCTAGACCACGGGTTGGACCCACCAAGGTCTACACCACGGCCTGGTTCAATCCTCAATGGCCGTAGCTACCCTTTTCCTTCACCATACCACCATAAACTCTAGCCCTTCAAGAAAATCCGATCGGCCCTCACCTCAGCACAATCACATCTCGACTCCAACACCTTGACCTCCTAGTTCTTGACGTGGACGGCTCTATAACCCTAGCCCTAGTAGCCCCTTGCACAAGAATCATGAAAACATGAGTTACAATCTGTTTTATGTATGGGTCACTTGCTTTGAAACACGCCTCTACGCAAAATGATGTTATGTATGCTCATGTATGTACGATGCAAGCATGTTTATGAAAAGTTCTACGTTGATGGCACATCTATATTATGTATGTTCAAGCTTGGTACGCATGTTCAATGTTTTAAGTATGTATGCTCTATTTTGAAGATGCATGTGGTTTTATTACGTAGTACTTGTTACTTCCAGTTTATACGTGTTGAGTCTTTAGACTCACTAGACTTGATCGATGCAGGTGAGGAGAATGTTGAGGAGACTAGGGGTGTGGACCAATGAGCAGGCTTGGACTGAGCAGAAGGCTAGACCCGAGGACCGCCCATGTTTTAAGATTTTAAGCATGAAATTTTTATTACTCAGATTTTTTCGTTATGGTTACGATGTTTGAACAAGCAATTGTTTTTAGCAAACTTTATTTTTAGATCTTTTGTTGCAATTATTTTTGGATGAACAGTTTATTTTAAATCGAAATTTGAGAGTTATTTCCTATTTAAGAATATTTTTTTTAATTTTTCCGCAAATTTCAAGTAGTTCAAAATACGGTACGTTACATAACGTAAAGCCATAAACCATCACCATAAAATACCGTAATTCATATTAAAACAAATGAACGATCGGTTATTACAAGAATACTTCCAAAATGGGGCTCAAATACAAGAAAACATATTCCTAAACACTTTCTTTGCATGTGTTTCTATAATGCCCCTTTCTATGGCACCGACCACAAGTCAACAAACACACATTAGTCTGTGATGTGATCGTCTTCGTGCAACGACGATCCAGTTGACAATTTTCATCAGGTGCCTATATGACATGTTCATCGTGCGACGACGACCCAATTAGTCCACTGTATATCAGTTGTACGTATCAAATTAATAATTTCTCTGTAAGTCTGTCGATATGTGCCTACTTGCTTTGTATTATCTGTCACAAAAGACGTGAACATAATTGGAATTCGACTTTATTACAACACAAGAATGTTCTCATAGAATCTTGTACATTTGCCAAACTTTACAAGAGCACTTCTGCATCTAAAAATCAAAATCATGAGTTTTATTTTTTCCGTCAACAACCTCAAAAGTCCACCTAGTTGACCTGTTAACTGTCAAGCTCTTGGATTTGTTGTACATGACAATTAGTTTCTTTTTATGTTATGGAGTTAACTTACTTGTCTACCCAATTGAAGATTTGCATCATTGATGCATCATTTTCATTATTTTGATTAAAAATAATCAACCATCGCAAAAATTGAAAAGCTTCTGGCAGGTTTCATCTAATTTTTCCATAACTCAGCGACCTTATTGTAGGGGTGTCAATGGGGGCGAATTTTTTTTCAACCCGAACCCGAACCAACCCGAAAACCCCCAACCCGAACACGAACCCGTCTAACCCGACTCAACTCGTCTAACCCGCCGAACCCGAATTTTATTTATTTTTTTAAAAAAATTTATTGAAAAAAATTCGAAAAAATAAAAAATTATAATAATATTTTAATTTAAACACATAATAACAAAATTTCCGAATTAAATTTGCAAGTTTAATTACTAAATCAAATAAAGAATTGTTAAAAAAAAAAAATATACAAAATAAATATTAAATGATGAAAATTTATCATATAAATATATAATAAATTTCTTTCAAACATACAATATATAAAAATGTAAGTAATATTTTAAAAAAAAAAGTTTTCGAGTCAACCCACGACCCAACCCGAAACCCGTCTAACCTGGCACTAACCCGATAGAGTGATTATCCTCTTAATTTATCCTAACAAGATTAGTCACTCACGCACCATCAACTCTAAGATGCCCTATGCNTTCAAACATACAATATATAAAAATGTAAGTAATATTTTCAAAAAAAAAGTTTTCGAGTCAACCCACGACCCAACCCGAAACCCGTCTAACCTGGCACTAACCCGAACCCCTCAACCCGAACCCGACCCGAACCCGAAAAAACCCAATCCGAACCTGAATTTTTTTTCGTGTTGGGTCGTGTCGGGTTGACGAGTCGTGTTGTATTTTACCACCCTACCTTATTGTTCATCATAGCCCAACCCTCACCAAAAAACAAAGCATTTTCCCAATTGGTTTNCATTTCAATTATTGTTGACGGAAATCATACACTCGAATCTCGCATATGATTATTGAATAAATTGATTATTGAATAAATTCATACTTTGATTTAGGATCTTTGTAGTTGAAATTACTAACCTTGTTCCGAAGATATTAATACACTTCAATGTCACGACGTCGATCACGAACGGAAGGGAATCAATTTTTCACAATCCAAATGCTTAATAATGTGATATGACTTGTGTTTATTGAAAAATGAATGTCTCGGCCTTCACTTTGCTTTCAAGAACAAAAACAATATTTTATCCAATTTGTGTAGTGGAAGTTAAAGAAAGTTATTCAACCAAAAATAACTACTCCCTCTTATAATTCAAAATAAAACATTTGAATTATTTGGGTCGGGTCGGGTCGGGTTAGCCCTCATGGGCGACCCATTTACCCATTAGTTATTTCTTACATCTCCGACTCGCACATGAGGGCTAGACATCTTGCCTAGATTTATCACAATCATATATCACCAATTTCATACAAGCAAATGGATCGTGTGACCAGCGAGCATATTAAATAAGAGCTCAGATCTATACACCGGTTAAGGATATATAGTGTAATGCCCGAGATTTAATTACGGTAATCAGACGTTGATTAATTGACAGAATTGAGGTTATAGGAACTCAAATGAAGAAGTCGGGCATCGTTACATTATAAGCCAAGATGTTAGACCGAACATCTCGCGCCCGAGCAGTAGAAAAGAACCGCCCGAGCGCCAATTTTTCTTCTTGGACAGAATGTTTGGCGCTCGAGCAGTAGAATATTACCGCCCGAGCGCCAGGAGATGTTCAGCTGAGTATCACGGCAGAAACTTCCGCGCCCGAGCGGTAACTTATGTCCGCCCGAGCGCGAGACATGCAGAGTAAAAATCAGCCACGTTTCATT
>NC_133315.1:6607663-6628285 GCF_012295235.1 Primulina huaijiensis
TATATATAGACATTGTTATCCTTTAAAATTGAAGATAGAAATAGAAAGTTCTTTAGTAAAGTGCTTCAAATTCCTTCGTACGGCAGAATTGTGATTTTGGGGAATCCGCCCGTTCGATTTTGAATCCGACTTCGGTACTGTGTTCCTATCGACGCAGGCTACAACTGGACGTAAGTTTTACTACGTTTTGATATGTCTTGAAATTATGGTATTATCATAATCGGATATGATTCATATATGATGTTCTTGACATGTTAGACATCATAGAATCGAAGTCAGATTGAGAAACAAATTTATTATGAAATTGTTATGATTTTTCAGAAGTATATTGATTGATATTGGACAGATTTGGTTATTGATTGATTTTAGATGATATTGGATATTGGTTATGGATTGTAATTGATATCTATTGATATTTTATTGGCCGGGATATCGAGATTATTCCGTTATGTCGTTGATTTGAGTTAGATTCAGAATTATACAGATATTGATTGTAAACCGTGATATTGTATATGTGATGTTGAGATTGACGGGGTTACTACGACCGTATTGTTATGCCGTCAAAACATCAGCAAATTGATATTGATCAGATTCAGTATTTATTGAGATTGTACCATATGTCGTTGACATTGATCAGATTACGTTTTGATTTGAGTATTGATCAGAACAGGTTTTGAATTGAGTTATATATTGATATTGTGCCTGTTCGATATTGTCATTGCCCGATTGGGTATGGACAGAGTTGAATTCGAGACTTCGACTTCGTCAAACAGAGAAGATAAAGGTATAAGTCAATGTGATATTGGGAGATCGACTTGAGTCGGTTTAGACTTGAGTTTCCCTAAATCACATACTTTACTTTATTGCATTGATATTTGCATGGATTTGATTGATGTACTTGTTCTCTTGATTTACAGATAGCAGGTATTAGACGAGTAATCTTGTGATAGAAGTGCCTGATAGTGGCGGGATCGCCACGGGCACATTGCACGTTGTCACAAGATAGTGTATTGGCGAAAGTGCCAAAGTCTGTCACCGGATGATTGGCTATCGATGTGGATAGAATTGTAGCTTCTTCTATTACTGGTGATCGGTACCGTATCGATGTGGATAGAATCGTAACTTCTTCTATTACTGATGATAGATATCATATCGATGTGGATAGAATCGGAGTTTCTTCTATCACTTNTTGATTCATGTTCTGATTTTGATACATGTTATGAATGCCTGTTATATGCTTTTATATTGTCTGTATGATTGCATGTATACATGGTTTATACTGGGAATGTAATTCTCACCGGAGTTATTCGGTTGTTGTCTTGTTTGTATGTGTGCATGACAACAGGTGGGACAGGATCGGGATCAAGAAGAGAACGAGTCAGGACTAGTTAGCGTGGAGATCCGGGCTCAGAAGTAGATTAGGATTCAGCACTGATATGTCGTTGAACCTAGTAAATGTATTTAGTACAGGACTTGTACTTTTAGATTTATACGTACATTACGTGTCCGCATTGCATTTTAAAAAAAAAATTTATGTCCCACATTACTTAATTGTGTATTTGATATTAATAACGATTAAGGAAATGAATTAGCGTCCAGAACTGTAGGTTTTGAAGACTGGGATAGAAGCTAGTGAGCGGGGTAGAATGCATTTTCTTTCCTTGCATGTGTTTGCTAGCATGTGATTTATTATAATGTTGAATTACATTATGTATGCTAGCATGATATTATGTTTTATTACTTTTAAATACATGTTACCTTAATATCTGAGTTGATATGGTAATGTGTATTATTTGAGAATGAATCAGAACCGAGTCTTGATCAGAGGTAAGCTGATCAAAAAGGGACTGAGACGGATTTGTCTCATGTGAATTGCTAACTTTTGTGATCATCAGATATACCTCCTCGAAGAATTCCAGAATGAGGTAGTACTTCGACTGATCAGATAGATGTGTCAGAAACTCTGATGGAAACAAAGTTGAAGAGGTTTCAGTCGTTTCAACCGTCGATTCTGAAGGGTATTGAGACGCCAGGGGATTGTGAGAATTGGCTAGATGACATAGAAATGCTATTTGAATTTCTTGATTTCATAGATGATTGTAGGGTTAAACTGATTGGGAACCAGTTACGGGAAGTCGCAAGGAGTTGGTGGCTGGTAATCAAAGAAGCCCTAGAACAGCGTGGTCCAGTGATTACATGGAAAATTTTTAAAGTTGAATTCTATCAAAGATTTTTTCCCGTATCATACAAACAGGATAAAAGTGCAGAGTTTGCAAATTTAAGACAGGGTCAGTTGAATATTGCTGAGTATTTGGCCCAGTTCTTCACCTTGCTACGTTTTTCCCCTCACGTGGCTAGGAATGATGCAGTTGTATTTGATCAGTTCATCCAGGGATTGAATCCGGAGATACGTACATTGGTAAATGTGAAACAACCGAATAACTTTGTTGATACCCTGAACAGAGCCAAAAGAGCAGAAACAGTTCTGATGAGACAAAAGGGAGCTTCGTATGTTCTTCCAACACTGAGACCATAGCAACATCCTCCCAGAATCGAGATTGGCAGCAGCCGTGGTGGAAAGAAAGAACAGTTGAAAGCTCGAAAGAAGCAGTTCAAAAAGTTAGGAAGCGGTTCATCTAGCTCCAGTAGTTCTAGCCTGAGTTATACCGGAGTTTATTGCAGAACCTGTGGAGGGAGACATCCCACAGAGCAATGCCAAGGAGTAACTGGTAGTTGCAATATCTGTAGACAGCAGGGACACTTTGCTAGAGTTTGTCCACAGAGAGGTTCCCGAAGACCTCAGGGAGCAGAATCATCTGGTTGTAGTGACCGAGGAACAGACCCATGAGGCACTTGATGATATAGTAACGGGTAACCGTTCTTTTGTGATTATTTTGCATATGTATTAAGAGATAGTAATACATCTTATACATGATTTTTTATGAATTGCATTGAGATATGCTTTGTCTGTTGGGTTTGTATTTAGTGTAGTATTGATCTCTTGACCTTTTGGGGAGAGGATTTGATATCAATAAATTCTGTGAAATATCGTATACTGCAGTAAGATGAGAATGAGATCGAGTTAGACTATGTTGTACTTGTGTTGTCTGATTCTTACTACATGATTGATATTGATATGTTGACCAAGTACGGAGTTATTGTAGATTCTTACCAGGAGATGGTAAGATTTGGACCTGAAATGGCCAAAGAATGAACGATGTACGGTAAGGATTCTCGATTTTGAATTCCTTTGATTTCCGTATTAATTATGATTCGATGATTATCGAAAGAAATGGAGTTATTCCTTATGTATTCAGTTGATTACGGAAATTGAGTATACCATAGACTGATTTGTCAGTAGCAGGAGAATTGCTAAAATCTTCCCAGATGAGATTAGAGATTTGCCTTATATCAGGAAGAATGATTTCAGCCTTGATTTAATACCAGGTACTGGTTGTATTTTAGAATTCCGTACAGAATGACACTGATTGAGTGGAAAGAATTGAAATATCAGTTAGACGATTTACTGCCTGAGAGTCATATATGATTGAATGTTTCTTTGTGAGATACTTCAGTTCTGATTATGGGTTGATGAATCCTGTGTTCAGAAATATTCTGATGATTTTATACTGTTTATCTATGATGTTTTGATATATTCGTAGCATATGACTAAATCGAACATTTTATATTTAATATCTGAGAATTGAGATTGTTGTATACAGAAATTGTTCAGATATGAATCTTGACTGAAACAGATTGTATTCGGGGTATGTGTTATCCGTAGATAGTATACCGATTGATCTTAGCACAGTTGAGGCCGTGATCAGTGGNACTACATGATTGATATTGATATGTTGACCAAGTACGGAGTTATTGTAGATTCTTACCAGGAGATGGTAAGATTTGGACCTGAAATGGCCAAAGAATGAACGATGTACGGTAAGGATTCTCGATTTTGAATTCCTTTGATTTCCGTATTAATTATGATTCGATGATTATCGAAAGAAATGGAGTTATTTCTTATGTATTCAGTTGATTACGGAAATTGAGTATACCATAGACTGATTTTTCAGTAGCAGGAGAATTGCTAAAATCTTCCCAGATGAGATTAGAGATTTGCCTTATATCAGGAAGAATGATTTCAGCCTTGATTTAATACCAGGTACTGGTTGTATTTTAGAATTCCGTACAGAATGACGCTGATTGAGTGGAAAGAATTGAAATATCAGTTAGACGATTTACTGCCTGAGAGTCATATATGATTGAATGTTTCTTTGTGAGATACTTCAGTTCTGATTATGGGTTGATGAATCCTGTGCTCAGAAATATTCTGATGATTTTATACCGTTTATCTATGATGTTTTGATATATTCGCAGCATATGACTGAATCGAATATTTTATATTGAATATCTGAGAACTGAGATTGTTGTATACAGAAATTGTTCAGATATGAATCTTGACTGAAACAGATTGTATTCGAGGTATGTGTTATCCGTAGATAGTATACCGATTGATCTTAGCACAGTTGAGGCCGTGATCAGTGGCTGAGAACGACATCANTCATTCGAGATATTTTACAGTGATATCTGTGAATTTCCTTTGTATGGAGATAATATCTCAGAGATACCTGAGATTAGATCTGATAGGATCAGAAATATGACAAAGAAAATGCAGCTGATTCAGAAAGAAATGAAGACAGCTAGATAGACTAAATATGCAAACGTCGGACGATGACTGTTGGTATTTGAGGCCGAGGATTGGATATAACCTTGACAGGGATTAACAGATTTGGTAGGAGATGATGGTGTTAATTTATCCTGAGCTGTTGATTGGTATATACGGAGTTTGGAACCAGAAATCTGTGAAAGAAATACTTCTGAATGAAGACTATTCTGCTGTGGGAAGTACAATAAAGTCATTAGGGCATCGAAGAGGCGACCTGGAATACTGAGTCTGATATGAAGTAACAATGTGTAGAATATTTCACTGATGTGAGTTTCTAATGGATTTTGTTATACATTTCTTTCTTTATCTGATTTGATTGCATGTGATTTCGGGGACGAAATCATATCTAAGGGTGGGAGAAATGTAATGCCCGAGATTTAATTAATGTAATCAGACGTTGATTAATTGACAGAATTGAGGTTATAGGAACTCAAATGAAGAAGCCGGGCATCGTTACATTATAAGCCAAGATGTTAGACCGAACATCTCGCGCCCGAGCAGTAGAAAAGAACCGCACGAGCGTCAATTTTTCTTCTTGGACAGAATGTTTGGCGCCCGAGCGGTAGAATATTACCGCCCGAGCGCAAGGAGATGTTCAGCTGAGTATCTCGGCAAGAAACATCCGCGCCCGAGCGGTAACTTATGTCCGCCCGAGCGCGAGACATGCAGAGTAAAAATCAGCCACGTTTCATTGGCATGTGATTTGATATATATATATAGAATTGAGGATAGAAATAGAAAGTTCTTTAGTAAAGTGCTTCAAATTCCTTCGTACGGCAGAATTGTGATTTTGGGAAATCCGCCCGTTTGATTTTGAATCCGACTTCGGTACTGTGTTTCTATCGACGCAAGCTACAACTGGACGTAAGTTTTACTACGTTTCGATATGTCTCGAAATTATGGTATTGTCAGAATCGGATTGATTCATATATGATGTTCTTGACATGTTAGACATCATAGAATCGAAGTCAGATTCAGAAACAAATTGATTATGAAATTGTTATGATTTTTCAGAAGTATATTGATTGATATTGGACAGATTTGGTTATTGATTGATTTTAGATGATATTGGATATTGGTTATGGATTGTAATTGATATCTATTGATATTGTATTGACGGGGATATCGAGATTATTTCGTTATGTCGTTGATTTTGAGTTAGATTCAGAATTATACAGATATTGATTATAAACCGTGATATTGTATCTGTGATGTTGAGATTGACGGGGTTACTACGACCGTATTGTTACGCCGTCGAAACATCAGCAAATTGATATTGATCAGATTCAGTATTTATTGAGATTGTATCGTATGTCGTTGACATTGATCAGATTACGTTTTAATTTGAGTATTGATCAGAACAGATTTTGAATTGAGTTATATATTGATATTGTGCCTGTTCGATATTGTCATTGCCAGATTGGGTATGGACAGAGTTGAATTCGAGACTTCGACTTCGTCAAACAGAGAAGATAAACGTATAAGTCAATGTGGTATTGGGAGATCGACTTGAGTCGGTTTAGACTTGAGTTTCCCTAAATCACATACTTTACTTTATTGCATTGATATTTGCATGGATTTGATTGATGTACTTGTTCTCTTGATTTATAGATAGCAGGTATTAGACGAGTAATCTTGTGACAGAAGTGCCTGATAGTGGCGGGATCGCCACGGGCACATTGCACGATGACACAAGATAGTGTATTGGCGAAAGTGCCAAAGTCTGTCACCGGATGATTGGCTATCGATGTGGATAGAATTGTAGCTTCTTCTATTACTGGTGATCGGTACCGTATCGATGTGGATAGAATCGTAACTTCTTCTATTATTGATGATCGATATCATATCGATGTGGATACAATCGGAGTTTCTTCTATTACTGGTGATCGATACTATATTGATGTGGATAGAATCAGAGCTTCTTCTATTACTGGTGATCGATACCATATCGATGTGGATAGAATCGGAATTTCTTCTATTACTGGTGATCGATATGGAATGCCAACTTCTGGAAACCGGGATCCCTAGACTAGGATTGATTATAGTCTGAATTGAAAAGTTACGAGCATTGTCGACAGTCTGATATTGATATTGCTTCATGTTTCGGATTTTGATACATGCGATGAATATTTGATTCATGTTCTGATTTTGATACATGTTATGAATGCCTGTTATATGCTTTTATATTGTCTGTATGATTGCATGTATACATGGTTTATACTGGGAATGTAATTCTCACCGGAGTTATTTGGCTGTTGTCTTGTTTGTATGTGTGCATGACAACAGGTGGGGCAGGATCGGGATCAAGAAGAGAACGAGTCAGGACTAGTTAGCGTGGAGATCCGGGCTCAGAAGTAGATTAGGATTCAGCACTGATATGTCGTTCAACCTAGAAAATGTATTTAGTACAGGACTTGTACTTTTAGATTTATATGTATATTACGTTTCCGCATTGCATTTAAAAAAAAAAAAATTTATGCCCCACATTACTTAATTTTGTATTTGATATTAATAACGATTAAGGAAATGAATTAGCGTCCGGGTCCCCACATATAGTAGCTCAATTCGAAACATATTTATGAGGACATTTTACTCGTTATACCTCAGATTTATTTTATCACACTAATCAACGTATCTCTTGTCCCAAAATAAAATAAAAAGAGCATACTTGATTCAAAATTATTCATATCTGTATGTATTCACAATTATGTTCTAACAACTAAGTTAAACATAATTAGCCGGCTTGTGAATACAAAATAAGTGTCAAAATAAATCTTTCTTTCCCAATAGAATCTTTCAATCTTTATTTTAGCTGCTTTCTTAGACATGTACCGCATTACCGATTCATCCATAGCTATTGGTATCATGCTAAAGTAGCATCACTAAAATAATATTAAAGAGACTGTTGAAAGTCTTAAGGGTATAATATTTAGTTTATATACATATAAACATATGGATCTCACACAATGATCTGGAACTCGAATAATCATTATCCAAATGGTCACTCCAGCACACGCGGTATGAAACACGTGCTACAATGTGTTTCTTCCTCTTTAAAATGTATGTCACAAAAAAATATTCACATCGTACAGATCTTAGTTCAAGTGCATCTCAACGCTTAACTTGAGTTTTCTTTTTACTTATCCTCCAACATGTATCAATATAAAGAAAACTCTAATATGGCTATAAGACAAGTTAAATGGATTGTGGGAATATCCATTTCGATTACAATAAAATCTACATAAGCAATCTCATCTTGGTAATATATACCAAGGCAACATATGTATGGATTTGGTTTCAACAAAACAAATATCGTCTCATCTCTGCATGTTTCTCAGCACCAAAGGTGATTGCTCGTGTGAGAGAGCCAATCTCAACTTGTCCGACATACGTTCAATTTTCAGATTAGTAATTCATAAAGTGTACACATTACACATAATGAAAACATCATTATAATAATGAGTACAATGTCTTAAATACATGTGTTTAGTTACAATCATATCCTACGTAGTCCAAGAGATCTAATATGATCTATAAATATGTCTCTTGGTATTGGCTTAGCAAACGGATCAGCCACCATCATGCGTGTAGGAATGTAATTCAAAATCACTTCTTTCTTTTCAATTATATCTCTGATAAAGTTGTATTTCGTGTCAATGTGTTTTGTTTTTCCATGGTATTTGGGGTCTTTTGTGTAAGCAATTCCCGATTGACTATCACAATAAATCGTTAAAAAGCTCCCACTGGACTGCTTACGATACCCAAATGACATAGGAATCTCTTACCAAACACTTTATTGCACTGCAGAAGCACATGCCACAAATTCTGCTTCCGTTGTGGATAGTGATACACAAGTTTGTTTCTTGCTTCTCCAAGAGATGCATCCATTATTTAGCAAGAAAGCATAACCAGAAGTTGATTTACGCTCATCTAAATCACCACCCCAATCAACACCTGTGTATCTTTTTAGTATTAAATCTTTTCCTTGATAACAAAAGAAGTAATCTGTAGTGCCTTTTAGGTATCTTAGAATCCTGTTAACTGCACTCCAGTGTCTTCTTCTTGGATTAGATTGATACCTTCTGACCAGACCCACGGCATAACAAATATCGGGACGAGTACACATCATTGCATACATTAAACTCCCAACAGCACTAGAATATGGAACTTTAGACATCTCATGGATTTCTTCAGAAGTGTTTGGGCACATTTCACGACTTAAGCTTTCACCTTTGGCCACAGGAGTATCAATGGGTTTGCAATTTGACATTCTAAATCATTCTAGAATCTTTTTAATGTAGGATTCTTGAGACAGTGCAAGAAGTCTCTTAGAATGATATCTGTGAATTTTAACACCTAGGATGTAATCTGCCTCACCCATATCCTTCATTTCAAAATTTGAGGACAACCATTTCTTAATGGTTTCTATATACTCTTTGTCATTCCTAGCTAATAATATGTCAACGACATAAAGAGATAGAATTACAAACCTTTTATTGGATTTTTTTCACATATACACAATGGTCTTCATCTATCATAATGAAGTCATATGAGATTATTGCTCTGTGAAATCTCAAATACCATTGTCTAGAAGACTGCTTAAGGCCATAAATTGATCTGTTCAATTTACAAACTTTGTTTTCTTGACCTTTAACAACGAAACCTATTGGTTGTCCCATGTAGATTTCTTCCTCAAGTTCTCCATTGAGGAAAGCAGTCTTTACATCCGTTTGATATAATTCTAAATCCAAATTAGTAACTATGGCCAATAATAAACGAATAGAAGTAAATCTCACTATTGGTGAAAAGGTTTCTTCGTAATCAATACCCTCTTGTTGAATATAACCTTTTGCCACTAGTCAAGCCTTATACCTCTCTATAGTTCCATCAGAATTTCGCTTAATTTTGAGAACCCATTTGTTCCCAATAGCTTTACGTCCTTTTGGAAGTTCAACTAGTTCCCAAACTTGGTTTGATTTCATTGAATCCATTTCTTCTTCCATTGCATTCATCCATTTTTCCCTTGAAGGACAAGATAGAGCCTCACCTATATTTTTAGGCTCTTCATCATCTATTGTAGATATGACATAAGCATGCCCTTCAATCTCATAGTGACGTTTGGGCATACCTTTTCTATTACTCTTTCGAAGTTGGGGATCAGATGGATCAAAAGGATCAGGATTGCTCCAACTAGGATCACATGAACCATTGTGATAATGATTGTTCCCATTTGAATTAATCCCACTCGGATCAAATGAATCATTGTTATCAGGATTTCTCCAGTTGGAATCAAACAACAACTCATCTACTTGAACTTTTGATGATTCATTTGGCAACAACTCATTATCTGAATTAGATAATTCAAATAAAGGTTCATTCCCCTTTATTTCACCTTTCTTAGGAAAGTCATTTTCAAGAAATTTTACATTTCGTGATTCAATCTCAGTAATGCTTCCATCTTCTTTTTCACCAATGAACACGTAACCCTTTGAATGCTCAGAGTATCTGACAAAAATACATTTCTTTCCTCGAGGACCCAACTTTCAATATTTACTTGTTAAATCATAAATATATGCAGCTGATCCCCAAGGTATAAGGTTACTTAGGTCTGGTTTTCTACCAGCCCATAGTTCATATGTCATGGAAAGAACTGACTTTGAAGGCACCTTGTTTAGTATATAGGCCGCAGTTAATAAAGCATCTCCCCAAAAAAAATATAGGCAAATTTGTAACGTACTGTACTTTTAACTATTTTAAAATTTGCGGAAAAATAAAAATTTTCTTTAAACAAGAAAACAAACATTCAATTTGTGGAATCATTAAACTATTCATCCAAAATATTTTCAATATAAAGATCACAATCAAAGTTTTGCTAAAGAAAAATACGTTTTTGAATATCGTAAACCAAACTTGAAATCAGAGTATTAAAATTTGTCATGCTTAAAATCTTAAAATAAAACGTGTGCGGTCCTCGGGTTTAGCCTCCTGCGCAGTCCAAGCCGGCTCATTGGTCCCCACCCCTCACCTCCTCAAACTCAACATCACCTGCATCGATCAAATCTAGTGAGTCTAAAGACTCAACATGTATAAACTTGAAGTAGCGAGTAATACGTAATAAAACCACATGCATCCTTAAAATAGAGCGTACATACATGAAACTTGAACATCTCATACATAAGCTGGAACATACATAGACGTGCCATCAACATAAAACTTTTCGTAAACATGCCTGCTTCATACATACTTGAGCATACATAACATAATTTTGCATAGAGGCATATTTCAAAACAAGTGACCCATACATAAAAGTGCCTGATCAGACTAAACCACAGTACTGGGTGAATTGATCCCTGGTCATACTTTACCGCTTTCCAATATCACATACATGAGATCCCCGTTCGTACTTTAACGGGTGGATTGGTCCCTGGTCATGCTTTACCGCTTTCCAATCCTGATCTAAACCCGTTAATACTTTAACGGGGTGGAGAGGTTCTCGGCCACGTTCACCGAATTCCAAACCCATACATAATTTGGTCACAAGACATTTAGCATACATCAAAAACTTAAAATATTTTCTTTGCACGTCGAACATACTTAATTAGCGTTGAGAGATTCGTTGGATCCCGCTTGGGCCACTGCTGCACATACTATTATGAGTTCAAATACTTATCTTGCATAACTTATACTTAGTTAACTCGTGCTCTCCACCGAAGTAAATAAATAACTTATGACATTCTATATCACTCGAGACTAGACCTCGTTTAATAATCGTACTAAGCCATGACATAGAACCCCCAAAACATATCATATATTTTATATTAATAACCCCAAAACAAATCCTATATTTTTACATAAATAAATTTTAACAATCGTACTAAACCATGATATAGAACACCGAGGCAAATAAAAAATTTTGTTTTTCTAAAGGGGTACACGGACCCCGTGTAGGGGTCCGGGTACATGTTGGAAATTTGCATTTTGAAGTAAAAAGAGCACGGATCCCGTGCCAAGGTCCGACTACGGGTCCGTGTAGGTGCTGGAATCGAGAAAAAACGAAATTCCCTACACTTGTGACCTAATCCTACCTCAAGACCCATTCTTAGGATGCTAAGGCACTGATTCAAACTCAAACAAATGCCCCAAAACAACTACACATCACAAACAACGCAACCCAATCCGTGAACACGACCTTTGACACCAAAACAATTTCTACGGCTTCTAATACAACCAAGTGCCTAACGACACGAAACGAAACACCAACAATAATCCCAACATCATTCTCGATACACTTAAACGCAGCAATGATCACCCATCGATGCCCAACGAAGCTTGCAACAATAAAACTTCAAGAACATATCATGAACATATTTTCAGAAAATTTCAGTTAGAGAAGTTCCACAAAAACGATCGTAACTAACTCGTTTCTTATCGAAAAATTACGAATTTTATATCAAATCGAAGCTATCAAAGAGTAATACGTTTTATATGTTGAAATTTTTTCCAGAAACCCGACTAAAAAATCGCAGTTTTTAAAATGACAGCAAAAACATTTTCTTGAGATCAAAAAAGTTTCAGAAATCAATTGAAAACATAATCGCTCAAACTTTGCTCATAATAATCAAACTTTCACGCATAACATACATCAATATATCTACTATGACGAGATCGATGCATAAAACGAAAGAATATACATTCCTTTAAATCTTTAACGTTACCGAACGACGACACCGAAGCGGGAAGGATACGAAAGACGATCCGCGAAGAACGTGGCGCGATTTTCTTTAAAGAAAACTCAACGAAATCTTGCTGGAAAATCAGAGAAAGGGGGCGGCCGCTCTCTCTACTAAGAACCCTAGTTTTTGCTCTCAAATTCTGAAAATAAAATTTGTANACACACCAAAACACACAACACACACCTACACATTTTATTTTAAGAATTTGAGAGCAAAAACTAGGGTTCTTAGTAGAGAGAGCAGCCGCCCCCTTTCTCTGATTTTCCAGCAAGATTTCGTTGAGTTTTCTTTAAAGAAAATCGCGCCACGTTCTTCGNCACAATGATTTTATAAAATTCTCATCTTTAAAAAAATAAAATACACAAAGCCAACTTTAAAAGTTTTAAAAATTCTAAACTCACTAAATACATAATTTAGGCTTTAAAATGCTGAAACTTATTAAATTAATTAATATGCCCCGATCTTAAAATACCACATTTAAATATTGCCAAAATCGTCGTCGGTCTCTTTTCCTCGATCCCGCATCGAATAATCGCCTGAAACATGAAACTCGAGAAATTTTTTAACATGCATCACATAAACATAAATAATTTAAAATAATGCATTTTCATGAAACATGCATCACTAAAATCATTTTAGAATTAAATAAATGATTTGACAATTAAATAATGCATGGGTTTTACGTGTACTGATTTTGGGCTCTACAGTTCCTCCCCCACTTATATACATTTCGTCCTCAAAATTAAATCTTACCGAACAACCTCGGGTAGCGAATTCTCATATCCGCTTCGGTCTCTCAAATGGCTTCCTCTACTGATTGATTTAGCCACCGGATCTTGACCAGCTTGGTCACCTTGTTCCGAAGTCTACGCTCCTGTCTGTCAAAGATTTGGACATGTCTCTCCTCATATGACATATCTGGAGCAAGCTGCAACGGCTCATAGCTCAGAACATGCGAAGGATTAGCTAGGTATTTCCTCAACATTGAGACGTGGAACACATTGTGTACCCCGACCAGATTCGGCGGGAGGGCAACATGATAAGCTAGTGTCCCAACTCTGCCGAGAATCTCGAATGGTTTTATAAACCTCGGACTCAGCTTGCCTCTTTTCCCAAATCTCATAACACCCTTCATAGGTGCTATCTCGGCCACATTCGGCGGGAGGGCAACATGATAAGCCAGTGTCCCAACTCTGTCGAGAATCTCGAACGGTTTACTAAACCTCGGACTCAGCTTGTCTCTTTTCCCAAATCTCATAACACCCTTCATAGGTGCTATCTTTACAAAAACGTGATTACCTATGGCAAACTCGAGATCTCCCTCCTTTTGTTAGCATAGCTCTTTTGACGACTCTCAGCGTTTTTCATTCTGTCTCGAATCTTGACCACCACATCTGCAGTCTGCTGAACAATCTCTGGACCAAGTTCTGCTCTTTCACCGACTTCATCCCAATGAATCGGTGATCTGCACTTCTTTCCGTACAATGCCTCGTAGGGAGCCATACCTATAGACGATTGGAAACTGTTGTTGTAGGTAAACTCCACTAGAGGTAGCTTAGACTCCCAAGTCCCATGGAAATTTATTATACAGGCTCGCAATAAATCCTCCAAAATCTGAATCACTAGCTCAGAATGGCCATCTGTCTGCGGGTGAAAGCTGTACTAAAAAGCAACTTCGTCCCCATGGCTGCATGTAGGCTCTTCCAAAAGGACGATGTGAATCTCGTATCCCTGTCGAACACAATAGAAACTGGGATTCCGTTCAATCGGACTATCTCCCTAATATAAAGCTCCGCATACTGCGTCATGGAGAAAGTCGTCTTTACTGGCAGGAAGTGCGCTGACTTAGTGAGTCGAACTACAACAACCCAAATAGCATTAAATCCTCTGACTGACTTTGGCAACCCAAAAACGAAGTCCATGGTGATATTCTCCCATTTCCACTCGGGGATAGGGAGCGGCTTAAGCGTTTCTGCTGGCCTCTGATGTTCCGCTTTCACCTGTTGGCAAGTAAGACATTCTGATACTCATCGGCGGATGTCTCTCTTCATACCCGGCCACCAATACAGAATCTGCAAATCCTTGTACATCTTGGTACCTCATGGATGAATGGAATACGGAGATGCATGTGCCTCTGTTAGAATATCCTCTCTGATCGAATCAACACTAGGCACCCACATCCTTCCTCTATATTTTACAATGCCATCGGACACTGTGTAGAGTACACTGCCCTTGGCCTCATCCTTCAGTCTCCATTTCCGTAACTGCTCATCTGAAGACTGACCTGCACGGATTCGGTCTAGAAAAGAAGACTGTACTGTCAGATTAGACAGCTTAGGAGCTCTGCCCTTAGAATAAACTTCTAACCCAAATCTCTGAATCTCGGACTGAAGAGATCTCAGCACTGACAATGTGCTACGACTGCAACCTTTCTGCTCAAGGCATCTGCCACAACATTAGCTTTCCCAGATGGTAGCTAATTTCACAATTGTAGTCTTTCACTAACTCTAACCACCGTCTTTGTCTCATATTCAATTCTTTCTACGTGAAGAAATACTTGAGACTCTTGTGATCAGTGAATATCTGGCATTTCACGCCGTACAAATAATGTCTCCATATCTTCACAACGACAGCTAACTCAAGATCATGAGTCGGGTAGTTCTTCTCATGTACTTCAACTGTCTGGAGGTGTCAGCTATAACCCGACCATGCTGCATCAAAACTGCGCCTAAACCGAGCTTAGAAGCATCGGCGTATAGCACAAAATTGCCTTGCCCTGCTGGCATAGTTAACACTGACGCTGAAATAAGAGCTTGCTTCAAGGTATCAAAGCTCTTCTGGCACTCATCACTCCAAAAGAATTTAGCATTCTTCTTATTTAGCATTCTTCTTAGTCAATGAAGTGAGTGGCACTGATATCGAAGAAAATCCCTGAATAAATTTCCTGTAGTAGTCTGCTAGGCCTAGGAAACTACGGATCTATGACGCATTCTTCGGCTCAACCCAATCCTTAACCGCTGCTTCCTTACCTGGATCCACCTCAATTCCACTGCTAGAAATTACATGACCCAAAAGAGCTACCTTCTCCAAACAAAATTCACACTTATTAAATTTTGCAAACAACTTGTGCCTCTACAAGATTTGCAAAACTGTACCCAAGTCCTGACTCTGCTCCTCATGGCTCTTCGAGCAAATGATAATGTCGTCAATGAACACTATGACGAACTGATCTAGGTAGGGCTGAAATACTCAGTTAATGAGGTCCAAAAAATCGCTGGAGCATTTGTCAGTCCAAACGGCATAACTAAGAACTCGTAATGTAATGCCTATATCTACTTCTGAAGGCTGTCTTAGTTTTACTTTACTATGACCTTGAATTCTGACTTATCTCACAATTCCCAATATTAGAAATGGAGGTTCAAACTTATCGTATCTTACTTTCCTTATACTATACCCGAAATGTTCATCGATCTATTACATTAGCATTTATGCAGTTCAACCTAAGAAATCTTAGCACCAAAAGTTACTGATCAACTTCTATCCTTGGTACTACACTCAAAAGTTAAACCTTGTCTTAACCCCATAATAATATTGACCTACGATCCTTGAATCGAATCTTAAATTATTGACCTAGCTATTTACAAGTACATCCCGAATATAAAATTGTTGTTAATCTTAAATTTCGAGAAACTTTAATCCATAAAACCCTAAAATATACAATATCGATCTTCTTCTTAAATAATAAAACTTTCCTAGCTTCAAAAACATGCTTAAACTATTTCCTTCCCAATACATTATAGTTTAGGCCTAAGATACTTGGACCTTCCTCATTGAAACGAATGTCACACTTTGACGTATCCCCAATACTTAATTCATTCTAACGTATAAAACTTAATAAGTTTTCCACTGTTAATGATGGACTAACCCTAATAAATCAACTTCACTTATAACCCATAGAATTCTAGAATCCTCATGTAAAGATTTTAGATTTTTTACTCGATAAAAATCTTAATATTCGACCATTGGTAACCTATGTTGAATACGACTAATTCCCCTTTGTTTTTATTTTACCCAATATCCCCGTATGAACACTGATAAGTGAATGTCGTTGTACTTTTATTACTTGTTTTTAACTTAGAATTTTGTGATTCTTGAGCAGGTTTTATGTGATTTGTTGTTGTTTTTGTTGTTGTAGTTTGGAAGCTTAGAATGAGAAATTGGAGTAGTAAAAGTGTTGAATTGGAAGGTGCAAAAGATGAAAATTTCCGAGAATAAACCGCACCCGCGCTAGTAATGGCACCGCACCCGCGGTCCATGAAAAGCAATTTTAGAAATTTCTGCCAAAGCAGTACCGCACCCGCGGTACATGTTGCACCGCACCCGCGGTCTTCGCAGCTTGGAGATTAAAGTTTCCCCGAAACAAGACTGCACCCGTGGTCTGTGTTATAGCGCACCCGCGGTCGTTGACAGACAAAGTCCAGAAAATGCTGATTTTTGGTGTGCTGCGCATGGGAGTTGAGGACTTTTGTGTTTTGCGTGCAAAGACTTGCCTAGGACTATAAAAGGCTTCTATTATTTACTATCTAGGGTAGGAGGGGAGCAAAGGAGAGGAGAGGAGGCTAAAAAGAAGTTCAAAGCTCAAATTCATCATTCTTAGGAGATTTCTTGCACACTTTGGAGAGAAATAACCTGCACTCCACACTCTTGTGACCAAATTATGTATGGGATTGGAAAGCGGTAAAGCATGACCAGGGACCAATCCATCGCGTTAAAGCATATACAGGTTTAGATCAGGATTGGAAAGCGGTAAAGCATGACCAGGGACCAATCCACCCGTTAAAGCATGAATGGGGATCTCATGTATGTGACAGTGTATCTTCCTTGTCAGCCAAATACTGTGGTTTAGTCTGATCAGGCGCTTTTATGTATGGGTCAATTACTTTGAAACACGCCTATACGCAAAATGATGTTATGTATGCTCATGTATGTACGATGCAAGCATGTTTATGAAAAGTTCTACGTTGATGGCACGTCTATATTATGTACGCATGTTCAAGCTTGGTACGCATGTTCAATGTTTTAAGTATGTATGCTCTATTTTGAAGATGCATGTGGTTTTATTACGTAGTACTCGTTACTTCCAGTTTATACGTGTTGAGTCTTTAGACTCACTAGATTTGATCGATGCAGGTGAGGAGAATGTTGAGGAGACTAGGGGTGGGGACCAATGAATAGGCTTGGACTGAGCAGCAGGCTAGACCCGAGGACCGCCCATGTTTTAAGATTTTAAGCATGAAATTTTTATTACTCAGATTTTTTCGTTATGGTTACGATGTTTGAACAAGCAATTGTTTTTAGCAAATTTTATTTTTAGATCTTTTGTTGCAATTATTTTTGGATGAACAGTTTATTTTAAATCGAAATTTGAGAGTTATTTCCTATTTAAGAATATTTTTTTTAATTTTTCCGCAAATTTCAAGTAGTTCAAAATACGGTACGTTACATAACGTAAAGCCATAAACCATCACCATAAAATACCGTAATTCATATTAAAAGAAATGAACGATCGGTTATTACAAGAATGCTTCCAAAATGGGGCTCAAATACAAGAAAACATATTCCTAATCACTTTCTTTGCATGTGTGTCTATAATGCCCCTTTCTATGGCACCGACTACAAGTCAGCAAACACACATTAGTCTGTGATGTGATCATCTTCGTGCGACGACGATCCAGTTTACAATTTTCATCAGGTGCCTATATGACATGTTCATCGTGCGACGACGACCCAATTCATCCACTGCATATCAGTTGTACATGTCAAATTAATAATTTCTCTGTAAGTCTGTTGATATGTTCCTGCTTGCTTTGTATTATCTGTCACAAAAGACGTGAACATAATTGGAATTCGACTTTATTACAACACAAGAATGTTCTCATAGAATCTTGTACATTTGCCAAACTTTACAAGAGCACTTCTGCATCTAAAAATCAAAATCATGAGTTTTATTTTTTCGGTCAACAACCTCAAATGTCCACCTAGTTGACCTGTTAACTGTTAAGCTCTTGGATTTGTTGTACATGACAATTAGTTTCTTTTTATGTTATGGAGTTAACTTACTTGTCTACCCAATTGAAGATTTGCATCATTGATGCATCATTTTGATTAAAAATAATCAACCATCGCAAAAATTAACAAGCTTCTGGCAGATTTAATCTAATTTTTCCATAACTCAGCGACCTTATTGTAGGGGTGTCAATGGGGTCGAGTGGATCGGGTTTCGGGTCAACCAGCGAATTTTTTTTTTCAACCCGAACCCGAACCAACCCGTAAACCCCCAACCTGAACACGAATACGTCTAACCCGACTCAACTCGTCTAACCCTTCGAACCCGAATTTTATTTATTTATTTTATAAAAAATNCACTGACCCGAACCCACCCAACCTGAACCTGACCCGAACCCGAAAAAACCCAACCCGAACCTGATTTTTTTTCGTGTTAGGTCGTGTCGGGTTGACGAGTCGTGTTGTATTTTGTCACCCTACCTTATTGTTCATCATAGCCCAACCCTCACCGAAAAACAAAGAATTTTCCCAATTGGTTGGTTGTGAAGACCTGATGAATCCTTCAGCAAGGGACCTGAAATAAATGATAGGTTGGTAATTTTCTTCGTACTCTCTCACTGTCAAAGCATAACCTGCCTTCTTAAAAACACTTCTCTTGTACTTCTTGTTGTGCTTCAAATATCTCTGCATCAGCTAACCACAAGAAACAAAGAGGATATAAAATCATCACACCAATATGCATACCTTGTTATATGATTAAAATAGTTTGGTAGCCGTACAACAACAAACATATAACACAAAATGCATAAACTAAAAAATATCCTCTCAATAAACATGATGATTGTTTGGGAACATGGCTTCAACGTTCTTTGTGATCCTAGCATGATTATAAAAAAATACTGATTAAACATTGTCACATGTTGCGAGAAAAGCAGCGCATTTCTCAAATTCTAACAAAACCACATTCAATTATCATCATTTTTCGTATCTGCTACCGCATATACCACATAAAACATATCAACATTATCATCTTTGGACACGACCACCAATGTGTTGTCTCTATTCTTATTCTTAATACGAGTATCGTCCAAGAAAAATAAATGTCCACATGCACTTACAAGTCCAACAACACATGAATTTAGGCAAATGAATAATCTATGCTATTTGTTTGTCTCATTAAATATTTTATAGTCAACTCTACAACCTGAACTTTTTGTTCAACAACTCTACTATATCATTACAATTTATCATACGGCCCACTATCGCAGTGTACATCATGCACTGCTAGCTCCTTACACATCCAAGCTTTAAAATATTGGAGTTCAAATATAGAATATCTTTGGATATCTTTTATCACAATCCAAATGCTTAATAATGTGATATGACTTGTGTTTATTGAAAAATGAATGTCTCGGCCTTCACTTTGCTTTCAAGAACAAAAACAATATTTTATCCAATTTGTGTAGTGGAAGTTAAAGAAAGTTATTCAACCAAAAATAACTACTCCCTCTTATAATTCAAAATCAAACATTTGAATTATTCGGGTCGGGTCGGGTCGGGTTAGCCCTCATGGGCGACCCGTTTACCCATTAGTTATTTCTTACATCTCCGACTCGCACATGAGAGCTAGACATCTTGCCTAGATTTATAACAATCATATATCACCAATTTCATACAAGCAAATGGATCGAGTGACCAGCGAGCATATTAAATAAGAGCTCAGATCTATACACCGGTTAAGGATATATAGTGTAATGTCCGAGATTTAATTACTGTCATCAGACGTTGATTAATTGACAGAATTGAGGTTATAGGAACTCAAATGAAGAAGTCGGGCATCGTTACATTATAAGCCAAGATGTTAGACCGAACATCTCGCACCCGAGCAGTAGAAAAGAACAGCCCGAGCGCCAATTTTTCTTCTTGGACAGAATATTTGGCGCCCGAGCGGTAGAATATTACCGCCCGAGCGCCAGGAGATGTTCAACTGAGTATCTCGGCAGAAACTTCCGCGCCCGAGCGGTAACTTATGTCCGCCCGAGCGCGAGACATGCAGAGTAAAAATCAGCCACGTTTCATTGGCATTCGATTTGATAT
>NC_133315.1:6628332-6633581 GCF_012295235.1 Primulina huaijiensis
TATATATAGACATTGTTATCCTTTAAAATTGAAGATAGAAATAGAAAGTTCTTTAGTAAAGTGCTTCAAATTCCTTCGTACGGCAGAATTGTTATTTTGGGAAATCGGCCCGTTCGATTTTGAATCCGACTTCGGTACTGTGTTCCTATCGACGCAGGCTACAACTGGACGTAAGTTTTACTACGTTTTGATATATCTTGAAATTATGGTATTGTCATAATCGGATATGATTCATATATGATGTTCTTGACATGTTAGACATCATAGAATCGAAGTCAGATTGAGAAACAAATTGATTATGAAATTGTTATGATTTTTCAGAAGTATATTGATTGATATTGGACAGATTTGGTTATTGATTGATTTTAGATGATATTGGATATTGGTTATGGATTGTAATTGATATCTATTGATATTTTATTGGCGGGGATATCGAGATTATTCCGTTATGTCGTTGATTTTGAGTTAGGTTCAGAATTATACAGTTATTGATTATAAACCGTGATATTGTATCTGTGATGTTGAGATTGACGGGGTTACTACGACCGTATTGTTATGCCGTCAAAACATCAGCAAATTGATATTGATCAGATTCAGTATTTATTGAGATTGTACCGTATGTCGTTGACATTGATCAGATTACGTTTTGATTTGAGTATTGATTAGAACAGATTTTGAATTGAGTTATATATTGATATTGTGCCTGTTCGATATTGTCATTACAAGATTGGGTATGGACAGAGTTGAATTCGAGACTTCGACTTCGTCAAACGGAGAAGATAAAGGTATAAGTCAATGTGATATTGGGATATCGACTTGAGTCGGTTTAGACTTGAGTTTCCCTAAATCACATACTTTATTTTATTGCATTGATATTTGCAATTAATGAATGAATTGATATGCTTGTTCTATTGATTTATAGATAGCATGTATTAAATGATTGGTCTTGTGACAGAAGGGCCGGATAGTGAGGAATCGTCATTGGCCCATTGCACTTTGTCACAGGATAGTGTATGGCGGAAGTGCCATAGTCTTTGACGGATAGGTCAGGACATCGGACGTTTAGTCATATCGAAGTGGATATAATTGGAGTTGCTTCTATTACTGATGATCGATATCATATCGATGTGGATAGAATCGGAGTTTCTTCTATTACTTGTGATCGATACTATATCGATGTGGGTAGAATCAGAACTTCTTCTATTACTGGTGATTGATACCATATCGATGTGGATAGAATCGGAATTTCTTCTATTACTGGTGATCTATCTGGTTTTCCAACTTCTGGAAACCGGGATCCCTAGACTAGGATTGAGTCTAGTCTGAATTGTAAAGTTACGAGCATTGTCGACAGTCTGATATTGATATTGCTTCATGTTTCGGATTTTGATACATGCGATGAATATTTGATTCATGTTTTGATTTTGATACATGTTATTAATGCTTGTTATATGCTTTTATATTGTCTGTATGATTGCATTTATACATGGTTTATACTAGGAATGTAATTCTCACCGGAGTTATTCGGTTTTTGTCTTGTTTGTATGTGTGCATGACAACAGGTGGGACATGATCGGGATCAAGAAGAAAACGAGTCAGGACTAGTTAGCGTGGAGATCCGGGCTCAGAAGTAGATTATGATTCAGCACTGATATGTCGTTGAACCTAGTAAATGTATTTAGTACAGGACTTGTACTTTTAGATTTATATGTACATTACGTGTCCGCATTGCATTTAAAAAAAAAAATTTATGTCCCACATTACTTAATTGTGTATTTGATATTAATAACGATTAAGGAAATGAATTAGCGTCCGGGTCCCCACAACAGGTGGTATCAGAGCCATAGGTCCAGAACTGTAGGTTTTGAAGACTGAGATAGAAGCTAGTGAGCGGGGTAGAATGCATTTTCTTTCCTTGCATGTGTTTGCTAGCATGTGATTTATTATAATGTTGAATTACATTATGTATGCTAGCATGATATTATGTTTTATTACTTTTAAATATATGTTACCTGAATATCTGAGTTGATTTGGTAATGTGTATTATTTGAGAATGAATCAGAACCGAGTCTTGATCAGAGGTAAGCTGATCAAAAAGGGACTGAGACGGATTTGTCTCATGTGAATTGCTATTTTTTGTGATCATCAGATATACCTCCTCGAAGAATTCCAGAACGAGGTAGTACTTCGACTGATCAGATAGATGTGTCAGAAACTCTGATGGAAACACAGTTGAAGAGGTTTCAGTCGTTTCAACCGCCGATTCTGAAGGGTATTGAGACGCCAGGGGATTGTGAGAATTGGCTAGATGACATAGAAATGCTATTTGAATTTCTTGATTTCACAGATGATTGTAGGGTTAATCTGATTGGGAACCAGTTACGGGAAGTCGCAAGGAGTTGGTGGCTGGTAATCAAAGAAGCCCTAGAACAGCGTGGTCCAGTGATTACATGGAAAAGTTTTAAAGTTGAATTCTATCAAAGATTTTTTCCTGTATCATAGAGACAGGATAAAAGTGCAGAGTTTGCAAATTTAAGACAGGGTCAGTTGAATATTGCTGAGTATTTGGCCCAATTCTTCACCTTGCTACGTTTTGCCCCTCACGTGGCTAGGAATGATGCAGCTGTATTTGATCAGTTCATCCAGGGATTGAATCCGGAGATACGTACATTTGTAAATGTGAAACAACCGAATAACTTTGTTGATAACTTGAACAGAGCCAAAAGAGCAGAAACAGTTCTGATGAGACAAAAGGGAGCTTCGTATGTTCTTCCAACACTGAGACCATAGCAACAGCCTCCCAGAATCGAGATTGGCAGCAACAGTGGTGGAAAGAAAGAACAGTTGAAAGCTCGAAAGAAGCAGTTCAAAAAGTTAGGAAGCGGTTCATCTAGCTCCAATAGTTCTAGCCTGAGTTATACCGGAGTTTATTGCAGAACCTGTGGAGGGAGACATCCCACAGAGCAATGCCAAGGAGTAACTGGTAGTTGCAATATCTGTAGACAACAGGGACACTTTGCTAGAGTTTGTCCACAGAGAGGTTCCCGAAGACCTCAGGGAGCAGAATCATCTGGTTGTAGTGACCGAGGAACAGACCCATGAGGCACTTGATGATATAGTAACGGGTAACCGTTCTTTTGTGATTATTTTGCATATGTATTAAGATATAGTAATACATCTTATACATGATTTTGTATGAATTGCATTGAGATATGCTTTGTCTGTTGGGTCTGTATTTACTGTAGTATTGATCTCTTGACCTTTTGGGGAGAGGATTTGATATCAATAAATTCTGTGAAATATCGTATACTGCAGTAAGATGAGAATGAGATCGAGTTAGACTATGTTGTACTTTTGTTGTCTGATTCTTACTACATGATTGATATTGATATGTTGACCAAGTACGGAGTTATTGTAGATTCTTACCAGGAGATGGTAAGATTTGGACCTGAAATGGCCAAAGAATGAACGATGTACGGTAAGGATTCTCGATTTTGAATNGTTTTATTGTAGAATTCCGTACAGAATGACACTGATTGAGTGGAAAGAATTGAAATATCAGTTAGACGATTTACTGCCTGAGAGTCATATATGATTGAATGTTTCTTTGTGAGATACTTCAGTTCTGATTATGGGTTGATGAATCCTGTGTTCAGAAATATTCTGATGATTTTATACCGTTTATCTATGATGTTTTGATATATTCGCAGCATATGACTGAATCGAATATTTTATATTTAATATCTGAGAACTGAGATTGTTGTATACAGAAATTGTTCAGATATGAATCTTGACTGAAACAGATTGTATTCGGGGTATGTGTTATCCGTAGATAGTATACCGATTGATCTTAGCACAGTTGAGGCCGTGATCAGTGGCTGAGAACGACATCGATGTTTGAATGTCAGAAATGTCAAAAATTCATAGTTGCATGAGTTTATTAGATCAGTATAGATGATTTATATTTCGAAGCTGATCCGATATTGCTGTTGTTCTAAATCCATGTTTGACACAGATGGCAGTATATTGTTGAGATTATATACAGTTCAAGCCGAATCAAAGCTGATTTTGAAAATTACAGCAATTCAGAAGTTTGATCAGACTGTTCAGAACTTGATTTCGATAGTCAGAACAGGGTGTCAATCAAAATATCAGGTAGGTACTACTGTACTATATGTGAATAACCGACTTGTTTGCACCGAATATTTTGAGTCTGAAATGATAGATATGGTCAGAAGCGCACAGTAGTTGATTCAGTGTTCTACCAGAAAAGGTATGATAATTCGAAAAGATAGTTTTGATATAAACAAACAAGATTAATTGTGGCAGAATTTGTACTGATACGTCTGAATTGCCGACAGATGAAGACAGAAAGATAGAAACCATGAGATTGGTTATATATATTATTGATTCCTGAATAGAAATGAGAGTACATTTCTATGGATTTTGTGATGAAACTACCAAAATCTTTATAAGACTGTGATGTGATTGTGATTGAACGATTGTTCAAATCTGCATATATTATTTTGTATAGAAAGATGTACAAATATGAACAGTCGACTGAGATTTATGTCAGAAAAGAGGACAGATTGCATTAAATGCCAAAGTCGATTATAGCATACCATGATTGTCGGTTGATTTTGTACTTTGGCAGAATATACGACAACCTTTTCACATATCATCCACAGATCGATGGATAGTCGGAGTAGACTATCCAGATATTGAAAGATATTTATGAAATGATCGTGTTTGATTTGAGCACTAGTTGATAAGATGTATTGTCACTTTGTGAATTGTCGTACAACGATAGCTATAAGATGAGTATTGAGATAGCATCATTCGAGATATTTTACAGTGATATCTGTGAATTTCCTTTGTATGGAGATAATATCTCAGAGATACCTGAGATTAGATCTGATAGGATCAGAAATATGACAAAGAAAATGCAGCTGATTCAGAAAGAAATGAAGACAGCTAGATAGACTAAATATGCAAACGTCGGACGATGACTGTTGGTATTTGAGGCCGAGGATTGGATATAACCTTGACAGGGATTAACAGATTTGGTAGGAGATGATGGTGTTAATTTATCCTGAGCTGTTGATTGGTATATACGGAGTTTGGAACCAGAAATCTGTGAAAGAAATACTTCTGAATGAAGACTATTCTGCTGTGGGAAGTACAATAAAGTCATTAGGGCATCGAAGAGGCGACCTGGAATACTGAGTCTGATATGAAGTAACAATGTG
>NC_133315.1:6633988-6638041 GCF_012295235.1 Primulina huaijiensis
TATATATACATTGTTATCCTTTAGAATTGAGGATAGACATAGAAAGTTCTTTAGTAAAGTGCTTCAAATTCCTTCGTACGGCAGAATTGTGATTTTGGGAAATCCGCCCGTTTGATTTTGAATCCGACTTCGGTACTGTGTTTCTATCGACGCTGGCTACAACTGGACGTAAGTTTTACTACATTTCGATATGTCTCGAAATTATGGTATTGTCAGAATCGGATATGATTCATATATGATGTTCTTGACATGTTAGACATCATAGAATCGAAGTCAGATTAAAAACAAATTGATTATGAAATTGTTATGATTTTTCAGAAGTATATTGATTGATATTGGACAGATTTGGTTATTGATTGATTTTATATGATATTGGATATTGGTTATGGATTGTAATTGATATCTATTGATATTGTATTGACGGGGATATCGAGATTATTCCGTTATGTCGTTGATTTTGAGTTAGATTCAGAATTATACAGATATTGATTATAAACCGTGATATTGTATCTGTGATGTTGAGATAGACGGGGTTACTACGACCGTATTGTTACGCTGTCGAAACATCAGCAAATTGATATTGATTAGATTCAGTATTTATTGAGATTGTACCGTATGTCGTTGACATTGATCAGATTACGTTTTGATTTGAGTATTGATCAGAACGGATTTTGAATTGAGTTATATATTGATATTGTGCCTGTTTGATATTGTCATTGGCAGATTGGGTATGGACAGAGTTGAATTCGAGACTTCGACTTCGTCAAACGGAGAAGATAAAGGTATAAGTCAATGTGGTATTGGGAGATCGACTTGAGTCGGTTTAGACTTGAGTTTCCCTAAATCACATACTTTACTTTATTGCATTGATATTTGCATGGATTTGATTGATGTACTTGTTCTCTTGATTTATAGATAGCAGGTATTAGACGAGTAATCTTGTGACAGAAGTGCCTGATAGTGGCGGGATCGCCACGGGCACATTGCACGATGTCACAAGATAGTGTATTGGCGAAAGTGCCAAAGTCTGTCACCGGATGATTGGCTATCGATGTGGATAGAATTGTAGCTTCTTCTATTACTGGTGATCGGTACCGTATCGATGTGGATAGAATCGTAACTTCTTCTATTACTGATGATCGATATCATATCGATGTGGATAGAATCGGAGTTTCTTCTATTACTGGTGATCGATACTATATCGATGTGGATAGAATCAGAGCTTCTTCTATTACTGGTGATCGATACCATATCGATGTGGATAGAATCGGAATTTCTTCTATTACTGGTGATCGATATGGAATGCCAACTTCTGGAAACCGGGATCCCTAGACTAGGATTGAGTCTAGTCTGAATTGTAAAGTTACGAGCATTGTCGACAGTCTGATATTGATTATGTTTCAGATTTTGATACATATTGCTGTTATCTGTTACATGCTTTANATATTTGATTCATGTTTCTGATTTTGATACATGTTATGAATGCCTGTTATATGCTTTTATATTGTCTGTATGATTGCATGTATACATGGTTTATACTGGGAATGTAATTCTCACCGGAGTTATTCGGCTGTTGTCTTGTTTGTATGTGTGCATGACAACAGGTGGGACAGGATCGGGATCAAGAAGAGAACGAGTCAGGACTAGTTAGCGTGGAGATCCGGGCTCAGAAGTAGATTAGGATTCAGCACTGATATGTCGTTGAACCTAGAAAATGTATTTAGTACAGGACTTGTACTTTTAGATTTATATGTACATTACGTTTCCGCATTGCATTTAAAAAAAAAAAATTTATGTCCCACATTACTTAATTGTGTATTTGATATTAATAACGATTAAGGAAATGAATTAGCGTCCGGGTCCCCACATATAGTAGCTCAATTCGAAACATATTTATGAGGACATTTTACTCGTTATACCTCAGATTTATTTTATCACACTAATCAACGTATCTCTTGTCCCAAAATAAAATAAAAAGAGCATACTTGATTCAAAATTATTCATATCTGTATGAATTCACAATTATGTTCTAACAACTAAGTTAAACATAATTAGCCGGCTTGTGAATACAAAATAAGTGTCAAAATAAATCTTTCTTTCCCACTAGAATCTTTCAATATTTATTTTAGCTGCTTTCTTGGACATGTACCGCATTACCGAATCATCCATAGCTATTGGTATCATGTTAAAGTACCATCACTAAAATAATATTAAAGAGACTGTTGAAAGTCTTAAGGGTATAATATTAAGTTTATATATATAAACATATGGATCTCACACAATGATCTGGGACTCGAATAATCATTATCCAAATGGTCACTCCAGCACACGCGGTATGAAACACGTGCTACAATGTGTTTCTTCCTCTTTAAAATGTATGTCACAAAAAAATATTCACATCGTACATATCTTAATTCAAGTGCATCTCAACGCTTAACTTGAGTTTTCTTTTTACTTATCCTCCAACATGTATCATTATAAAGAAAACTCTAATCTGGCTATAAGACAAGTTAAATGGATTGTGGGAATATCCATTTCGATTAAAATAAAATCTACATAAGCAATCTCATCTTGGTAATATATACCAAGGCAACATATTTATGGATTTGGTTTCAACAAAACCAATATCGTCTCATCTCTGCATGTTTCTCAGCACCAAAGGTGATTGCTCGTGTGAGAGAGCCAATCTCAACTTGTCCGACATACGTTCAATTTTCAGATTAGTAATTCATAAAGTGTACACATTACACATAATGAAAACATCATTATAATAATGAGTACAATGTCTTAAATACATGTGTTTAGTTACAATCATATCCTACGTAGTCCAAGAGATCTAATATGATCTATAAATATGTCTCTTGGTATTGGCTTAGCAAACGGATCAGCCACCATCATGCGTGTAGGAATGTAATTCAAAATCACTTCTTTCTTTTCAATTATATCTCTGATAAAGTTGTATTTCGTGTCAATGTGTTTTGTTTTTCCATGGTATTTGGGGTCTTTTGTGTAAGCAATTCCCGATTGACTATCACAATAAATCGTTAAAAAGCTCCCACTGGACTGCTTACGATACCCAAATGACATAGGAATCTCTTACCAAACACTTTATTGCACTGCAGAAGCACATGCCACAAATTCTGCTTCCGTTGTGGATAGTGATACACAAGTTTGTTTCTTGCTTCTCCAAGAGATGCATCCATTATTTAGCAAGAAAGCATAACCAGAAGTTGATTTACGCTCATCTAAATCACCACCCCAATCAACACCTGTGTATCTTTTTAGTATTAAATCTTTTCCTTGATAACAAAAGAAGTAATCTGTAGTGCCTTTTAGGTATCTTAGAATCCTGTTAACTGCACTCCAGTGTCTTCTTCTTGGATTAGATTGATACCTTCTGACCAGACCCACGGCATAACAAATATCGGGACGAGTACACATCATTGCATACATTAAACTCCCAACAGCACTAGAATATGGAACTTTAGACATCTCATGGATTTCTTCAGAAGTGTTTGGGCACATTTCACGACTTAAGCTTTCACCTTTGGCCACAGGAGTATCAATGGGTTTGCAATTTGACATTCTAAATCGTTCTAGAATCTTTTTAATGTAGGATTCTTGAGACAGTGCAAGAAGTCTCTTAGAACGATATCTGTGAATTTTAACACCTAGGATGTAATCTGTCTCACCCATATCCTTCATTTCAAAATTTGAGGACAACCATTTCTTAATGGTTTCTATATACTCTTTGTCATTCCTAGCTAATAATATGTCAACGACATAAAGAGATAGAATTACAAACCTTTTATTGGATTTTTTTCACATATACACAATGGTCTTCATCTATCATAATGAAGTCATGTGAGATTATTGCTCTGTAAAATCTCAAATACCATTGTCTAGAAGACTGCTTAAGGCCATAAATTGATCTGTTCAATTTACAAACTTTGTTTTCTTGACCTTTATCAACGAAACCTATTGGTTGTCCCATGTAGATTTCTTCCCCAAGTTCTCCATTGAGGAAAGCAGTCTTTACATCCATTTGATATA
>NC_133315.1:6638141-6668777 GCF_012295235.1 Primulina huaijiensis
AGTGGAAGTTAAAGAAAGTTATTCAACCAAAAATAACTACTCCCTATTATAATTCAAAATCAAACATTTGAATTATTTGGGTCCGGTCCGGTCGGGTTAGCCCTCATGGGCGACCCGTTTACCCATTAGTTATTTCTTACATCTCCGACTCGCACATGAGGGCTAGACATCTTGCCTAGATTTATCACAATCATATATCACTAATTTCATACAAGCAAATGGATCGTGTGACCAGCGAGCATATTAAATAAGAGCTCAGATCTATACACCGGTTAAGGATATATAGTGTAATGCCCGAGATTTAATTACTGTAATCAGACGTTGATTAATTGACATAATTGAGGTTATAGGAACTCAAATGAAGAAGCCGGGCATCGTTACATTATAATCCAAGATGTTAGACCGAACATCTCGCGCCCGAGCAGTAGAAAAGAACCGCCCGAGCGCCAATTTTTCTTCTTGGACATAATGTTTGGCGCCCGAGCGGTAGAATATTACCGCCCGAGCGCCAGGAGATGTTCAGCTGAGTATCTCGGCAGAAACTTCCGCGCCCGAGCGGTAACTTATGTCCGCCCGAGCGCGAGACATGCAGAGTAAAAATCAGCCACGTTTCATTAGCATGCGATTTGATTTTGGGAAATCCGCCCGTTCGATTTTGAATCCGACTTCGGTACTGTGTTCCTATCGACGCAGGCTACAACTAGACNTCGTCCGTCCGACTTCGGTACTGTGTTCCTATCGACGCAGGCTACAACTGGACGTAAGTTTTACTACGTTTTGATATGTCATGAAATTATGGTATTGTCAGAATCGGATATGATTCATATATGATGTTCTTGACATGTTAGACATCATAGAATCGAAGTCAGATTGAGAAACAAATTGATTATGAAATTGTTATGATTTTTCAGAAGTATATTGATTGATATTGGACAGATTTGATTATTGATTGATTTTAGATGATATTGGATATTGGTTATGGATTGTAATTGATATCTATTGATATTGTATTGACGGGGATATCGAGATTATTCCGTTATGTCGTTAATTTTGAGTTAGATTCAGAATTATACAGATATTGATTATAAACCGTGATATTTTATCTGTGATGTTGAGATTGACGGGGTTACTACGACCGTATTGTTATGCCGTCGAAACATCAGCAAATTGATATTGATCAGATTAAGTATTTATTGAGATTGTACCGTATGTCGTTGACATTGATCAGATTATGTTTTGATTTGAGTATTGATCAGAACAGATTTTGAATTGAGTTATATATTGATATTGTGCCTATTCAATATTGTCATTGCCAGATTGGGTATGGACAGAGTTGAATTCGAGACTTCGACTTCGTCAAACGGAGAAGATAAAGGTATAAGCCAATGTGATATTGGGAGATCGACTTGAGTCGGTTTAGACTTGAGTTTCCCTAAATCACATACTTTACTTTATTGCATTGATATTTGCATGGATTTGATTGATGTGCTTGTTCTCTTGATTTATAGATAGCAGGTATTAGACGAGTAATCTTGTGACAGAAGTGCCTGATAGTGGCGGGATCGCCACGGGCACATTGCACGATGTCACAAGATAGTGTATTGGCAAAAGTGCCAAAGTCTGTCACCGGATGATTGGCTATCGATGTGGATAGAATTGTAGCTTCTTCTATTACTGGTGATCGGTACCATATCGATGTGGATAGAATCGTAACTTTTTCTATTATTGATGATCGATATCATATCGATGTGGATAGAATCGGAGTTTCTTCTATTACTGGTGATCGATACTATATCGTTGTGGATAGAATCAGAGCTTCTTCTATCACTGGTGATCGATACCATATCGATGTGGATAGAATCAGAATTTCTTCTATTACTGGTGATCGATATGGAATGCCAACTTCTGGAAACCGGGATCCCTAGACTAGGATTGAGTCTAGTCTGAATTGAAAAGTTACGAGCATTGTCGACAGTCTGATATTGATATTGCTTCATGTTTCGGATTTTGATACATGCGATGAATATTTGATTCATGTTCTTATTTTGATACATGTTATGAATGCCTGTTATATGCTTTTATATTGTCTGTATGATTGCATGTATAAATGGTTTATATTGGGAATGTAATTCTCACCGGAGTTATTCGGCTGTTGTCTTGTTTGTATGTGGGCATGACAACAGGTGGGACAGGATCGGGATCAAGAAGAGAACGAGTCAGGACTAGTTAGCGTGGAGATCCGGGCTCAGAAGTAGATTAGGATTCAGCACTGATATGTCGTTGAACCTAGTAAATGTATTTAGTACAGGACTTGTACTTTTAGATTTATATGTACATTACGTTTCCGCATTGCATTTTTAAAAAAAAAATTATGTCCCACATTACTTAATTTTGTATTTGATATTAATAACGATTAAGGAAATGAATTAGCGTCCGGGTCCCCACGTATAGTAGCTCAATTCGAAACATATTTATGAGGACATTTTACTCGTTATACCTCAGATTTATTTTATTACACTAATCAACGTATCTCTTGTCCCAAAATAAAATAAAAAGAGCATACTTGATTCAAAATTATTCATATCTGTATGAATTCACAATTATGTTCTAACAACTAAGTTAAACATAATTAGCCGGCTTGTGAATACAAAATAAGTGTCAAAATAAATCTTTCTTTCCCACTAGAATCTTTCAATCTTTATTTTAGCTGCTTTCTTAGACATGTACCGCATTACCGAATCATCCATAGCTATTGGTATCATGCTAAAGTAGCATCACTAAAATAATATTAAAGAGACTGTTGAAAGTCTTAAGGGTATAATATTAAGTTTATATATATAAACCTATGGATCTCACACAATGATCTGGGACTCGAATAATCATTATCCAAATGGTCACTTCAGCACACGCGGTATGAAACACGTGCTACNGTAATATATACCAAGGCAACATATGTATGGAATTGGTTTCAACAAAACCAATATCGTCTCATCTCTGCATGTTTCTCAGCACCAAAGGTGATTGCTCGTGTGAGAGAGCCAATCTCAACTTGTCAGACATACGTTCAATTTTGAGATTAGTAATTCATAAAGTGTACACATTACACATAACGAAAACATCATTATAATAATGAGTACAATGTCTTAAATACATGTGTTTAGTTACAATCATATCCTACGTAGTCCAAGAGATCTAATATGATCTATAAATATGTCTCTTGGTATTGGCTTAGCAAACGGATCAGCCACCATCATGCGTGTAGGAATGTATTTCAAAATCATTTCTTTCTTTTCAATTATATCTCTGATAAAGTTGTATTTCGTGTCAATGTGTTTTGTTTTTCCATGGTATTTGGGGTCTTTTGTGTAAGCAATTCCCGATTGACTATCACAATAAATCATTAAAGCTCCCACTGGACTGCTTACGATACTCAAATGACAGAGGAATCTCTTACCAAACACTTTATTGCACTGCAGAAGCACATGCCACAAATTCTGCTTCCATTGTGGATAGTGATACACAAGTTTGTTTCTTGCTTCTCCAAGAGATGCATCCATTATTTAGCAAGAAAGCATAACCAGAAGTTGATTTACGCTCATCTAAATCACCACCCCAATCAACACCTGTGTATCTTTTTAGTGTTAAGTCGTTTCCTTGATAACAAAAGAAGTAATCTGTAGTGCCTTTTAGGTATCTTAGAATCCTGTTAACTGCACTCCAGTGTCTTCTTCCTGGATTAGATTGATACCTTCTGACCAGACCCACAGCATAACAAATATCGGGATGAGTACACATCATTGCATACATTAAACTCCCAACAGCACTAGAATATGGAACTTTAGACATCTCATGGATTTCTTCATAAGTGTTTGGGCACATTTCACGACTTAAGCTTTCACCTTTGGCCACAGGAGTATCAATGGGTTTGCAATTTGACATTCTAAATCGTTCTAGAATCTTTTTAATGTAGGATTCTTGAGACAGTGCAAGAAGTCTCTTAGAACGATATCTGTGAATTTTAACACCTAGGATGTAATCTGCCTCACCCATATCCTTCATTTCAAAATTTGAGGACAACCATTTCTTAATGGTTTCTATATACTCTTTGTCATTCCTAGCTAATAATATGTCAACGACATAAAGAGATAGAATTACAAACCTTTTATTGGATTTTTTTAACATATACACAATGGTCTTCATCTATCATAATGAAGTCATATGAGATTATTGCTCTGTGAAATCTCAAATACCATTGTCTAGAAGACTGCTTAAGGCCATAAATTGATCTGTTCAATTTACAAACTTTGTTTTCTTGACCTTTAACAACGAAACCTATTGGTTGTCCCATGTAGATTTCTTCCTCAAGTTCTCCATTGAGGAAAGCAGTCTTTACATCCGTTTGATATAATTCTAAATCCAAATTAGTAACTATGGCCAATAATAAACGAATAGAAGTAAATCTCACTATTGGTGAAAAGGTTTCTTCGTAATCAATACCCTCTTGTTGAATATAACCTTTTGCCACTAGTCAAGCCTTATACCTCTCTATAGTTCCATCAGAATTTCGCTTAATTTTGAGAACCCATTTGTTCCCAATAGCTTTACGTCCTTTTGGAAGTTCAACTAGTTCCCAAACTTGGTTTGATTTCATTGAATCCATTTCTTCTTCCATTGCATTCATCCATTTTTCCCTTGAAGGACAAGATAGAGCCTCACCTATATTTTTAGGCTCTTCATCATCTATTGTAGATATGACATAAGCATGCCCTTCAATCTCATAGTGACGTTTGGGCATACCTTTTCTATTACTTTTTCGAAGTTGGGGAACAGATGGATCAAAATGATCAGGATTGCTCCCACTAGGATCACATGAACCATTGTGATAATGATTGTTCCCATTTGAATTAATCCCACTCGGATCAAATGAATCATTGTTATCAGGATTTCTCCAGTTGGAATCAAACAACAACTTATCTACTTGAACTTTTGATGATTCATTTGGCAACAACTCATTATCTGAATTAGATAATTCAAATAAAGGTTCATTCCCCTTTATTTCACCTTTCTTAGGAAAGTCATTTTCAAAAAATTTTACATTTCGTGATTCAATCTCAGTAATGCTTCCATCTTCTTTTTCACCAATGAACACGTAACCCTTAGAATGCTCAGAGTATCTGACAAAAATACATTTCTTTCCTTGAGGACCCAACTTTCAATATTTACTTGTTGAGTCATAAATATATGCAGCTGATCCCCAAGGTATAAGGTTACTTAGGTCTGGTTTTCTACCAGTCCATAGTTCATATGTCATGAAAAGAACTGACTTTGAAGGCACCTTGTTTAGTATATAGGCCGCAGTTAATAAAGCATCTCCCCAAAAAAAAAATAGGCAAATTTGTAACGTACTGTACTTTTAACTATTTTAAAATTTTCGGAAAAATAAAAATTTTCTTTAAACAAGAAAACAAACATTCAATTTGTGGAATCATTAAACTATTCATCCAAAATATTTGCAATATAAAGATCACAATCAAAGTTTTGCTAAAGAAAAATACGTTTTTGAATATCGTAAACCAAACTTGAAATCAGAGTATTAAAATTTGTCATGCTTAAAATCTTAAAATAAAACGTGGGCGGTCCTCGGGTTTAGCCTCCTGCGCAGTTCAAGCAGGCTCATTGGTCCCCACCCCTCACCTCCTCAAACTCAACATCACCTGCATCGATCAAATCTAGTGAGTCTAAAGACTCAACATGTATAAACTGGAAGTAGCGAGTAATACGTAATAAAACCACATGCATCTTTAAAATAGAGCGTACATACATGAAACTTGAACATCTCATACATAAGCTTGAACATACATAGATGTGCCATCAACATAAAACTTTTCGTAAGCATGCCTGCTTCATACATACTTGAGCATACATAACATAATTTTGCATAGAGGCATGTTTCAAAACAAGTGACCCATACATAAAAGTGCCTGATCAGACTAAACCACAGTACTGGGTGGACTGATCCCTGGTCATACTTTACCGCTTTCCAATCTCACATACATGAGATCCCCGTTCATACTTTAACGGGTGGATTGGTCCCTGGTCATGCTTTACCGCTTTCCAATCCTGATCTAAACCCGTTAATACTTTAACGGGGTGGAGAGGTTCTCAGCCACGTTCACCGACTTCCAAACCCATACATAATTTGGTCACAAAACATTTAGTATACATCAAAAACTTAAAATATTTTCTTTGCACGTCGAACATACTTACTTGGCGTTGAGGGATTCGTTGGATCTCGCTTGGGCCACTGCTGCACATACTATTATGAGTTCAAATACTTATCTTGCATAACTTATACGTAGGTAACTCGTGCTCTCCACCGAAGTAAATAAATAGCTTATGACATTCTAGATCACTCGAGACTTGACCTCGTTTAATAATCGTACTAAGCCATGACATAGAACCCCCAAAACATATCATATATTTTATATTAATAACCCCAAAACAAATCCTATATTTTTACATAAATAAATTTTAACAATCGTACTAAACCATGATATAGAACACCGAGGCAAATAAAAAATTTTGTTTTTTTAAAGGGGTACACGGACCCCGTGTAGGGGTCCGGGTACATGTTGGAAATTTGCATTTTGAAGTAAAAAGGGCACGGATCCCGTGCCAAGGTCCGACTACGGGTCCGTGTAGGTGCTGGAATCGAGAAAAAACGAAATTCCCTACACTTGTGCCCTAATCCTACCTCAAGACCCATTCTTAGGATGCTAAGGCACTGATTCAAACTCAAACAAACACCCCAAAACAACTACGCATCACAAACAACGCAACCCAATCCGTGAACACGACCTTTGACACCAAAACAATTTCTACGGCTTCTAATACAACCAAGTGCCTAACGACACGAAACGAAACACCAACAATCATCCCAACATCATTCTCGATACACTTAAACGCAGCAATGATCACCCATCGATGCCCAACGAAGCTTGCAACAATAAAACTTCAAGAACATATCATGAACATATTTTCAGAAAATTTCAGTTAGAGAAGTTCCACAAAAACGATCGTAACTAACTCGTTTCTTATCGAAAAATTACGAATTTTATATCAAATCCAAGCTATCAAAGAGTACTACGTTTTATATGTTGAAAGTTTTCCAAAAACTCGAACAAAAAATCGCAGTTTTTAAAATGACAGCAAAAACATTTTCTTGAGATCAAAAAAGTTTCAGAAATCGATTCAAAACATAATCACTCAAACTTTGCTCATAATAATCAAACTTTCACGCATAACATACATCAATATATCTACTATGACGAGATCGATGCATAAAACGAAAGAATATACATGCCTTTAAATCTTTAACGTTACCGAACGACGACACCGAAGCGGGAAGGATACGAAAGACGATCCGGGAAGAACGTGGCGCGATTTTCTTTAAAGAAAACTCAACGAAATCTTGCTGGAAAATCAGAGAAAGGGGGCGGCTGCTCTCTCTACTAAGAACCCTAGTTTTTGCTCTCAAATTCTTAAAATAAAATGTGTAGGTGTGTGTTGTGTGTTTTGGTGTGTGTAAAAACGTGTGAGTGTGTGTGAGTGTGTGTAACGTGTGTGTGTGTGTGTGTGTTTTAATTAGGAGAAATTATTTCTAAATTAACTAATTAAAATACTAATAAAAAGGTTAACCCACACCAATATAATCAAATTCCTCAATTAAAATAATTACACAATGATTTTATAAAATTCTCATCTTTAAAAAAATAAAATACACAACGCCAACTTTAAAAGTTTTAAAAATTCTAAACTCACTAAATACATAATTTAGGCTTTAAAATGCTTAAACTTATTAAATTAATTAATATGCCCCGACTTAAAATACCACATTTAAATATTGCCAAAATCGTCGCCAGTCTCTTTTCCTCGATCCCGCATCGAATAATCGCCTAAAACATGAAACTCGAGAAATTTTTTAACATGCATCACATAAACATAAATAATTTATAATAATGCATTTTCATGAAACATGCATCACTAAAATCATTTTAGAATTAAATAAATGATTTTGACAATTAAATAATGCACGGGTTTTACGTGTACTAATTTTGGGCTCTACAGTTCCTCCCCCACTTATATACATTTCATCCTCAAAATTAAATCTTACCGAACAACCTCGGGTAGCAAATTCTCATATCCGCTTAGGTCTTCCAAATGGCTTCCTCTACTGATTGATTTAGCCACCGGATCTTGACCAGCTTGGTCACCTTGTTCTGAAGTCTACGCTCCTGTCTGTCTAAGATTTGGACATGTCTCTCCTCATATGACAGATCTGGAGCAAGCTGCAACGGCTCATAGCTCAGAACATGCGAAGGATTAGCTAGGTATTTCCTCAGCATTGAGACGTGGAACACATTGTGTACCCTGACCAGATTCGGCGGGAGGGCAACATGATAAGCTAGTGTCCCAACTCTGTCGAGAATCTCGAACGGTTTTTTAAACCTCGGACTCAGCTTGCCTCTTTTCCCAAATCTCACAACACCCTTCATAGGTGCTATCTCGGCCACATTTGGCGGGAGGGCAACATGATAAGCAGTGTCCCAACTCTGTCGAGAATCTCGAACGGTTTATTAAACCTCGGACTCAGCTTGCCTCTTTTCCCAAAACTCATAACACCCTTCATAGGTGCTATCTTTACAAAAACGTGATCACCTATGGCAAACTCGAGATCTCCCTCCTTTTGTCAGCATAGCTCTTTTGACGACTCTCGGCGGTCTTCATTCTGTCTCGAATCTTGACCACCACATCTGCAGTCTGTTGAACAATCTCTGGACCAAGTTCTACTCTTTCACCGACTTCATCCCAATGAATCGGTGATCTGCACTTCCTTCCGTACAATGCCTCGTAGGGAGCCATACCTATAGACGATTGGAAACTGTTGTTGTAGGTAAACTCCACTAGAGGTAGCTTAGACTCCCAAGTCCCATGGAAATCTATTATACAGGCTCGCAATAAATCCTCTAAAATCTGAATCACTAGCTCAGACTGGCCATCTGTCTGCGGGTGAAAAGCTGTACTAAAAAGCAACTTCGTCCCCATGGCTGCATGTAGGCTCTTCCAAAAGGACGATGTGAATCTCGTATCCCTGTCGGACACAATAGAAACTGGGATTCCGTTCAATCGGACTATCTCCCTAATATAAAGCTCCGCATACTGCGTCATGGAGAAAGCCGTCTTTACTGGCAGGAAGTGCGCTGACTTAGTGAGTCGAACTACTATAACCCAAATAGCATTAAATCTTCTTACTGACTTTGGCAACCCAAAAACGAAGTCCATGGTGATATTCTCCCATTTCCACTCGGGGATAGGGAGCGGCTTAAGCATTCCTGCTGGCCTCTGATGTTCCGCTTTCACCTGTTGGCAAGTAAGACATTCTGATACTCATCGGCGGATGTCTCTCTTCATACCCGGCCACCAATACAGAATCTGCAAATCCTTGTACATCTTGGTACCTCATGGATGAATGGAATACGGAGATTCATGTGCCTCTGTTAGAATATCCTCTCTGATCGAATCAACACTAGGCACCCACATCCTTCCTCTGTATTTTACAATACCATCGGACACTGTGTAGAGTACACTGCCCTTGGCCTCATCCTTCAGTCTCCATTTCCGTAACTGCTCATCTGAAGACTGACCTGCACGGATTCGGTCTAGAAAAGAAGACTGTACTGTCAGATTAGACAGCTTAGGAGCTCTGCCCTTAGAATAAACTTCTAACCCAAATCTCTGAATCTCGGACTGAAGAGATCTCTGCACTGTCAACTGTGCTGCGACTGCAACCTTTCTGCTCAAGGCATCTGCCACAACATTAGCTTTCCCAGATGGTAGCTAATTTCACAATTGTAGTCTTTCACTAACTCTAACCACCGTCTTTGTCTCATATTCAATTCTTTCTACGTGAAGAAATACTTGAGACTCTTGTGATCAGTGAATATCTGGCATTTCACGCCGTACAAATAATGTCTCCATATCTTCAACGCAAAGACAACGGCAGCTAACTCAAGATCATGAGTCGGGTAGTTCTTCTCATGTACTTCAACTGTCTGGAGTTATCAGCTATAACCCGACCATGCTGCATCAAAACTGCGCCTAAACCGAGCTTAGAAGCGTCGGCGTATAGCACAAAATTGCCTTGCCCTGCTGGCATAGTTAACACTGGCACTGAAATAAGAGCTTGCTTCAAGGTATCAAAGCTCTTCTGGCACTCATCACTCCAAAAGAATTTAGCATTCTTCTTATTTAGCATTCTTCTTAGTCAATGAAGTGAGTGGCACTGCTATCGAAGAAAATCCCTGAATAAATTTCCTATAGTAGTCTGCTAGGCCTAGGAAACTACGGATCTATGACGCATTCTTCGGCTCAACCCAATCCTTAACCGCTGCTTCCTTAGCTGGATCCACCTCAATTCCACTGCTAGAAATTACATGACCCAAAAGCGCTACCTTCTCCAAACAAAATTCACACTTATTAAATTTTGCAAACAACTTGTGCATCTACAAGATTTGCAAAACTGTACCCAAGTCCTGACTGTGCTCCTCATGGCTCTTCGAGCAAATGATAATGTCGTCAATGAACACTATGACGAACTGATCTAGGTAAGGCTGAAATACTCGGTTAATGAGGTCCAAAAAATCGCTGGAGCATTTGTCAGTCCAAACGGCATAACTAAGAACTCGTAATGTAATGCCTATATCTACTTCTGAAGGCTGTCTTAGTTTTACTTTACTATGACCTTGAATTCTGATTTATCTCACAATTCCCAATATTAGAAATGGAGGTTCAAACTTATCGTATCTTACTTTCCTTATACTATACCCGAAATGTTCATCGATCTATTACATTAGCATTTATGCAGTTCAACCTAAGAAATCTTAGCACCAAAAGTTACTGATCAACTTCTATCCTTGGTACTACACTCAAAAGTTAAACCTTGTCTTAACCCCATAATAATATTGACCTACGATCCTTGAATCGAATCTTTACCTTACGACACCAAACTCACGTAACTTAGCTATTTACAAGTACATCCCGAATATAAAATTGTTGTTAATCTTAAATTTCGAGAAACTTTAATCCATAAAACCCTAAAATATACAATATCGATCTTCTTCTTAAATAATAAAACTTTCCTAGCATCAAAAACATGCTTAAACTATTTCCTTCCCAATACATTATAGTTTAGGCCTAAGATACTTGGACCTTCCTCATTGAAACGAATGTCACACTTTGACGTATCCCCAATACTTAATTCATTCTAACGTATAAAACTTAATAAGTTTTCCACTGTTAATGATGGACTAACCCTAATAAATCAACTTCACTTATAACCCATAGAATTCTAGAATCCTCATGTAAAGATTTTAGATTTTTTACTCGATAAAAATCTTAATATTCGACCATTGGTAACCTATGTTAAATACGACTAATTCTCTTTTGTTTTTATTTCACCCAATATCCCCGTATGAACACCTATTTCATAAACTTGAAATTAAAACTTACACAACTCAAGTAGTCTTAGATAACCTAATTCCAGTACTCATATCCACTTAATCCTATGTTTCTTAATGACTTACAAAGGTTCCTCAAGAAAAGGTGCCTGATAGGGCCCTTGCCCTGCCTATTGACCTCAATGTCTATCTGGTCCTGCTCTGTCGCCAAAGCTCTCGACGCTGCAACTGCATAAGTCGTAGGACCAGTAACCCTGACATCACGGCGCAAGATCGGCCGCAACCCATCAATAAAATGCCTCAACTTCTCCCGGGCATCATTCACAATCAGGTGTACGAAGTGTCACCCCCTCTCGAATTTTCTCACGAACTCAGCTACGCTGTTGTCTCCCTGACTCAACGCCATAAACTCTCTAGTCAGTCTGGATCGTACTTCCTCAGTGAAGTACTTGGAGTAAAAGACCTCCTTAAATCCATTCCATGACAGAGTATGCAGATTCACTGACACGGACGCGCTCTCCCACCATAGCCTGGCGTTCCCTGTCAACAAAAAGGTTGCACATCTAACTCTGTCTGCATCTTACAGCTCCATAAACGCAAAGATTACCTCGATGGACTTAATCCATCTTTCTGCTATCATCGAGTCAGTAGTCCCCGAGAACTCCTTAGGATCCATCCTCCTAAACCTCTCGTAAACTGCTTCCGGTCTGGGCCTCGCCCCTGTATCCACTGTAGCTTGGTTCCCCGCAAACTGTGCGAAGAACTGAGTCATCCCTGCAAGCATCTGAGCTTGCATATCTGGCGGCGGACGACGAGGAGTAACCCTCTCCCCATCCTGAGGCTCTCTATCCTCATCACCTGCTCCTCGCACAATCCCACGTCTGGGAGGCATATTGTCCCAACATTTACCCAACACGTAAACCCAACATGCATGAACATAATACTAATATCATAAGTTGCACGTAAATTGACTCAAACATGCACATGCTGAAATCATGATTGGTTACATATTACATAACAGAATTTAAAACTTTAAAACTTATAGACTTGAGGTGTGACTTCGTGAGCTTCTCGCAACTAGCAGTAGATGTAACCCTTTACAAGAACACCGCTCTGATACGAACTGTAACGTACTGTACTTTTAACTATTTTAAAATTTGCGGAAAAATAAAAATTTCTTTAAACAAGAAACAAACATTCAATTTGCGGAATCATTAAACTATTCATCCAAAATATTTGCAATATAAAGATCACAATCAAAGTTTTGCTAAAGAAAAATACGTTTTTGAATATAGTAAACCAAACTTGAAATCAGAGTATTAAATTTGTCATGCTTAAAATCTTAAAATAAAACGTGGGCGGTCCTCGGGTTTAGCCTCCTGCGCAGTCCAAGCCGGCTCATTGGTCCCCACCCCTCACCTTCTCAAACTCAACATCACCTGCATCGATCAAATATAGTGAGTCTAAAGACTCAACATGTATAAACTTGAAGTAGCAAGTAATATGTAATAAAACCACATGCATCTTTAAAATAGAGCGTACATACATGAAACTTGAACATCTCATACATAAGCTTGAATATACATAGACGTGCCATCAACATAAAACTTTTCGTAAACATGCCTACTTCATACATACTTGAGCATACATAACATAATTTTGCATAGAGGCATGTTTCAAAACAAGTGACCCATACATAAAAGTTCCTGATCAGACTAAACAACAGTACTGGGTGGATTGGTCCCTGGTCATGCTTTACCGCTTTCCAAACCTGATCTAAACCCGTTAATACTTTAACGGGGTGGAGAGGTTCTCGGTCACGTTCACCGACTTCCAAACCCATACATATTTTGGTCACAACACATTTAGCATACCTCCAAAACTTATAATATTTTCTTTGCCGGTCGAACATACTGACTTGTCATTGAGAGATTCGTTGGATCTCGCTTGGGGCCACTGCTGCACATACTATTATGAGTTCAAACACTTATCTTGCATAACTTATACGTAGGTAACTCGTGCTCGCCACCGAAGTAAATAAATAGCTTATGACATTCTAGATCACTCGGGACTTGACCTCGTTTAATAATCGTACAAAGCCATGACATAGAAACCCCAAAACATATCCTATATTTTATATTATTAACCCCAAAAGAAATCCTATATTTTTACATAAATAAATTTTAACCAACGAACTAAACAATGATATAGAACCCCGAAGCAAATTAAAAAAATTTTTAAAATTTTTTTTAAAGAGGTACACGGACACCGTGTAGGGGTCCGGGTACATGCTGGAAATTTGCATTTTGAAGTAAAAAGGGCACGGATCCCGTGCCAGGGTCCGGCTACGGGTCCGTGTAAGTGCTGGAATCGCGAAAAAACGAAATTCCCTACACTTGTGACCTAATCCTACCTCAAGACCCATTTTTAGGATGCTAAGGCACTGATTCAAACTCAAACAAACGCCCCAAAACAACTACGCATCACAAACAACGCAACCCAATCCGTGGACATGACTTTTGACACCAAAATAATTTCTACGGCTTCTAATACAACCAAGTGCCTAACGACACAAAACGAAACACCAACAATCATCCAAACATCATTCTCGATACTCTTAAATGCAGCAATGATCACCCATCGATGCCCAACGAAGCCTGCAAAAATAAAACTTCAAGAACATATCATGAACATATTTTCAGAAAATTTCAGTTAGAGCAGTCCCACAAAAATGATCGTAACTCACTCGTTTCGTATCCAAAAATTACGAATTTTATATCAAATCGAAGGTATCAAAGAGTACTACGTTTTATATGTTGAAAGGTTTTCCAGAAACTCGACCAAAAAATCACAGTTTGTAAAATGACAGCAAAAACATTTTCTTGAGATCTAAAAAGTTTCAGAAATCGATTCAAACATAATCGCTCAAACTTTGCTCATAATAATCAAACTTTCACGCATAACATACATCAATATATCTACTATGACGAGATCGATGCATAAAACGAAAGAATATACATGCCTTTAAATCTTTAACGTTAGCGAACGACGACATCGAAGCGGGAAGGATACGAAAGACGATCCGGGACGAACGTGGCGCGATTTTCTTTGAAGAAAACTCAACGAAATCTTTCTAGAAAATCAGAGGAAGGGGGCGGCTGCTCTCTCTACTAAGAACCCTAGTTTTTGCTCTCAAATTCTGAAAATAAAATGTGTAGGTGTGTGTTGTGTGTTTTGGTGTGTGTAAAAACGTGTGAGTGTGTGTGAGTGTGTGTAACGTGTGTGTGTGTGTTTTAATTAGGAGAAATTATTGCTAAATTAACTAATTAAAATACTAATAAAAAGGTTAACCCACACCAATATAATCAAATTCCTCAATTAAAATAATAACACAATGATTTTATAAAATTCTCATCTTTAACAAAATAAAATGCACAAAGTCAACTTTAAAAGTTTTAAAAATTCTAAACTCACTAAATACATAATTTAGGCTTTAAAATGCTGAAACTTATTAAATTAATTAATATGCCCGACCTTAACATAAAAATAAAATACCATATTTAAAAATTACCAAAATCATTGCCGGTCTCTTTTTCTCGATCCCGCATCGAATAATCGCCTGAAACATGAAACTCGAGAAATATTTTAACGTGTATCACATAAACATAAATAATTTAAAATAATGCATTTTCATAAAACATGCATCACTAAAATCATTTTAGAATTAAATAAATGATTTGACAATTAAATAATGCATGGGTTTTACGTGTACTGATTTTGGGCTCTACAAAATTAGCTTGCACCATAATGGACCTTGTCATGTCTAACAATGTTCTATTCATTCTTTCAGCAACACCATTTTGCTGAGGTGTGTAAGGAATGGTCAATTGTCTAATTATTCTCTTTTCATTACATAGATCCTTGAATTGATCAGACAGATATTCACGGCCTCTGTCAGTCTCAAGACTTTTATTGTCTTATCCATTTGATTTTCTACTTCATTAGCATAACGTCTAAAACATTCCAATGCTTCAGACTTATGTGAAATCAAATAGACATGACCATAACGAGTGAAATCATCTATAAATGTAATGAAGTGAGAAGCTCCATGTCTAGCCTTCACATTCATTGGGCCGCATATGTCTGAATGAATCAATTGCAATGGAAATTCTGCCCTAATTGCTTTTCCAAATGGTTTTCGTGTCATTTTACCAGCAAGATAGTGCTCACAATCCAACAAATCAAGTTTAGACAGAGAACCTAAAAGTTCTGCTTTGATTAGTCGATTCATCATGTCTTTTCCAACGTGACCTAGTCTAGCATGCAAAGTGTAAGCATCCACATTTGTATTACTAGATGAACAAACATTTAACGAAACACAACGATCAGCATAATAGTTAAACATTTGTCTGTCATAATCCAACACGATAAAATCATTCCTAATATGTCCACAACCATAAAACATATTGCCATAGTAAATACGAACAAGATCACAACTAAAGTTCAAACTGAATCCTAGTCCTAGAAGAACAACAACAGATACTAGATTTCGTGGAATCTCTGGTGCATAGAGGACATCAAGTAAGATAAGAGTCCGGCCACCATGCAACTCTAGTTTGCAAGTTCCGATGCCTCTGACTTCAACTTTCGCATTATTTCCTACATATATCCATCTTGTGCCACAAGGAACTCGACGAAAATCTACAAACGCTTCACGATCTCTAGTTACATGGTCTGTTGCTCCCAAGTCTACAATCCACATAGGATAAGATTCAGTTAGTAAAACAGTACTNTTCCCGAGTCTACAATCCACATAGGATAAGATTCAGTTAGTAAAACAGTACTAGAGACACATATAGTACTCACAAAAGCGTTAGTAAGTGCTACCTTTTTAGGCTCAGGGCACTCACGAGCTAAATGACCAAATGCTTGGCAATTAAAGCACTTCATTTTGCTCTTATCTTTCTTCTTCCCAAACCTCTTACGCTTGTTCTTCTGGTTTGGCTTGAAGTTGTTCTTCTTAGACCCTTCCACAACATTCTTCCCTTTCCAGTTTTTCTTACAGTTCTTAAAGCGTTTGAAGCCCGAAGCTTTCTTGGAACTAGATTCAGCCACAAAAGCACTTGCTATGGACTTAGCAGCACCAAGCCGCTCATCCTCAAGCTCAACATGTCGAGCAGCATCAGATAAAGTCTTAATGCTATCATTGTGAGTCAGATTAACTTTCAGATGCTCCCACTTTTCAGGAAGAGATCAGATCAAAGCTTAAACTTGTTGCTCATCAGAGAGGATATGACCAGCTGAAGTCAATTCACGTATCATGTTTGACATAGTTCTCAAATGTTGTTTGATGCTGTGATCAACCAGTTTCTTGTAAGTGTCAAACTTGGTAGTCAATTGCCTCAGACGAGTGACAGTAGTACCTCCATATTTCTCTCTCAGGTACACCCAAATGTCATGAGCAGTGAGATGTTGTTCACATTCATGGATGAGATCATCAATCACAGAACTAACCAGTAGAGCATGAGCAGTGGAATCTTTCTTTTTCCATGCCTGGTAAGCTTCCTGATCTCTCCTCTGCTGAGCAGTGTTACCCACACCGGGATCCTGCATGACTTGGTTGATACCTTCTAAGACATCTTGCTCATCAAGCACATACCCAATCTTATGGCGCAAAGTATCATAGTTGTCACCATTCAGTTTGTCACCCTTGTTGAGATCAGCAATGATAGATTTTGATGACATGGTCTGTTTATTTTAGAGGCGATAACATATGTTAATGCTCATTAAATGTACACTTTAGTTTTGTACATAAAATTAACATCTATAATGATTTAACATAAGGCATAGACTCGAAAGTTCACTAAGTTCTCAATCATCATCTACAATCCTAATGTTGCATCATTATAAATTTAATTTCTAAGTAACGAAAAAATATCAATTGATTTTAGGTGAGAATTACTCAAAATCTTCCCACCTAAAAAACTCCCACTTAATTTGAGATACTCAATAAATTCCAAATAAACATATGCAGATAAACATGCATTAAAATAAATTAATATCAAAGTTTACAATACATGCTTCTATTTAAACATAGATAAAACACACATTACATTACATATGTCACATAACATGCTCATATAAAAAACATTGAAATAAACATACATAATAACAAGTCATCTTTCTAAAGAAAATCTAATTTCTTTTTATTTTTACACATGCGGGATATCATATTGGTCATTCCATTCGAGAGCCTATCTGATGGAGCGAATTTCAAAAGACGAACTCCAGAATTTATCTGTAAAGATAATGTCTTCTTCATCTCAAGTTCAACTTTTTTATCCCATCTCTTAATCAATGATGACTTCAACTCATCAAGACAGATCATTGATCCCCTTTGGTTAAGCAAATCATCGATCATGCTCTTCCAACGTCCAGTTAGAGAATCTCTTAATAGTCCAACTATTATATCATGTTCAAAGTGATGACCCAAATGCATAAGATATAAACGTTTACTATCCCAAACTTTAATATGTTGAAGCAAAGTGTGTGTGGGATCTATTTTAATATGTTTAAACATGTGATACTTTGCTATTCGTTCCGGAGCTCTTTGAACTTTAGCTTCTCCCCGAAGGATACTAAGAGTGTGTTTAATTCTTGCCATATCTATAAGAAGAGAGAAAATATTAAATTGGACACAAAGACAACCTTAATATTTAAGATTCAAGACGAAATTTTTTTCATACATGATAACAATCTCTCATTCTCAATATTATTGACAAGCTATCCTTTGATATTAAACACATGAAACTCTTATTGTGGATCACATGTAGCCATTAAAAAAAATTATTTTTATTTATTTTGACACACTTAGCCCATAGGATTTCCAGTCATGAATCTCAAACGTTGCTTCCTAGAACCAAGATGAAAACGTGGTGCAATGACGTAATCACATGAAACAAACTTTGCAATTTTATAATCACATGAAACAAGCCGTGAGTATCATGAATCGGCCAATGAATTAGATTCAACATCATAACATTAAAAAACAAAACCCACCGCATGGCAAAAAAAACAAAACATAATTGTGAGATTATCGTGTAAAATATTCCATTTTGAACACGTTTGTTTCTTCATTCTCATTCTTCCTTACTTCATATATATTTATTTTCGAGAATAAATTTTACATGTATATAAAGTTTTAGAATTAATATTGAACGAACATAAAACATTACTGAAATGCATAAAACCAAGTTAGAATATCAACTAGCACATAGCTCTGATACCAATGACGAAAATCTTACACTCGAATCTCGCATATGATTATTGAATAAATTCATACTTTGATTTAAGATCTTTGTAGTTGAAATTACTAACCTTGTTCCGAAGATATTAATACACTTCAATGTCACGACGCCGATCACGAACGGAAGGGAATCGATTTTTCACAATCCAAATGTTTAATAATGTGATATGATTTGTGTTTATTGAAAAATGAATGTCTCGGCCTTCACTTTGCTTTCAAGAACAAAACAATATTTTATCCAATTTAAATCAAACATTTGAAATATTTGGGTCGAGTCGGGTCGGGTCGGGTCGCGTGAGCGACCCGTTTACCCATTAGTTATTTCTTACATTTGTCAATTTCAAACACATGTATAGTTTAATCATGTTCGAAACATCATCGTCATCATTGAAAGTCACATACATCTTCTCATGAAGAACTATATATTTCAAAAAACTGTATCTCGTTTAATCTCATCACACTTTGTTGATAGACACAAAAATAAGTCTATTGATCTCTCGAATAGTTTAACGATATCATGTACAACTTCTCATAATAGCACTCGACGAAGTACTTCCGGATTTCATCTATGTCGTGCTTCACAAATCCATTCAATCAATACAACTTTAAATGCAAAATCGTATAATTAAATGAGCAAAATCATACATTGGAGCTCAAATAAACATCAAATTTCACTGTAAAATGCATTACTTCCTCAACTCATCTGTACTGAACAACAAATGGAATGGGAAGTGAATTAAATTATACAACTAACCCAATGCAACGAATAGCCAACACTTGCACACAAAAAAAAAAAATATTGAGCTAAAATTGGAAAAATATCGAAATTTTAGAGAAAAATCACATGAACATGACACATAAAAGGAACATCATTATCCAATCCTCAACAATCAATACTCAAACAAGGAAAAAAGGAATTTATTTTCTCATATTTGCATTATAACATTTCGACCAAAAATAAACATATAATTTATAATAACTAACATCAAATGACGGTCAAATAGGTGAACGACAGAGAATTGTCGCCTGACGACGACGGACGGAAAAAGATAAATTTTAAGCACTAATACACGTTAAAAATTAAAATTGTCGGGAAATTGGACTTAACTCCCCAGCCGCCGTTTTTTTTTGTGTTCCGTCCCTAGGTACTTTTTTAGTACCACATTTTCACATGAAGTGTACCACATTTTCACATGAAGTGTACCACAATTTGTATGACATAGTACCACAATTTTGTGGGTAGGGAGTGAACCCAAATAAATGTTTTGGTTGGGGATTTTTCACCAACTTCCCTTTAAATTGTGAGTTGGAGCTGGAAGTCCTTAATAAATATTTTATGATAATTCTTAAATTGAAAAATTAGGCAAATGAATTAAAGGTCATATGATATATCTTTTGAGCCAGAGTTTCCTCTCTCCCTCTGGCAATTAGTTTTAGAGCTCGACTCTCGTCGGAACCCTAAATCCAAGAAAGTATCCTTAGACCACTGCGCCCTTCAGTTTCTGATTCAAGATAACTCAATATCCTTAGACCACTGCGCCCGCCTCTACGTTCAGATTCTCCTGTATCTGTCCCCTTTTCCCCCAAATTCCCTTATTTGCCTCTTGTTTTGGACGTTAACCCTTATAATTTCGGCTTCATTTTCAAATATAGCTTCTCGTGTATAAATCTAATCTCGGATTTCAAGGGTTTAAAACTTTTGTTGCGATGGGAAGGGTTTGCAACGCGGCTGCGAAACCAGCGTCGTCATCTGCTTCACACTCGTCAGCTGCGGTGACGGCATCAACATCCATTACGGAGACGATAAATGGCTCGCACGATTTCAAGATTAAGGGGTATTCCTTGTCAAAAGGGATTGGGATCGGCAAATACATAGCATCTGATACGTTCGTGGTTGGCGGGTATACGTGGGCGATTTATTTCTATCCAGATGGAAAGAGCGTGGAGGATAATGCAACGTACGTTTCCCTTTTCATTGCCCTTGCCAGTGAGGGTTCGGACGTAAGGGCGCTTTTTGAGTTGACCCTGTTGGATCAGAGTGGGAAGGAGAGGCACAAAGTGCATAGCCATTTTGGTAGGGCATTAGAGACTGGGCCATATACGCTGAAATACCGTGGCAGCATGTGGTCAGTTTTTGTTTCTTTTTGGATTTTTTTTTTAATATTTTGTCTGGGATTTGTGTTTTATTTCAGCTATATCCCCTTTGATTAACGTATAGTGATGTTTTTTTTTATTGGTATCACATTGGTACGGTTCAATTTTTTCTTGTTAATGAGAAGTGAGGCTGTCTATCTGGACCCAATAAATTATGGAGATATTTAAAAATATAACCTTCATTTGATTCTCACTTAGATATATGACCTTATTTTTTTAATTAGGTGGTGGTTACTTCTTTACCCTTTTCACATAAATCCAATAAAAGATATATGACTTTATTTTTTTAATTAAGTTATTGTTACTTCATTACCATTTTCACATAAATGCAATAAGAAAATCATTTTGACATAAATCTAATAAGAAACGAATGCTTCTGTTTAAAATTTGAAAAAAATTACAAATGTCAGCAGTTATGTTTTGAAAAGAAACAGACTAGAATCACAAATGATGTTTTGTTCTTTAGTTTACGATATACCATACAAAACGTATAAGATAATTTTCATTTTCAAGTTTTCATTTAAATTGAGAAAAAAAGAAAAAAAAATTTGGATGCAATGAAATATTTGGTTGGCTTATTTAATAATTAGATGCCAAAAATACCAGAGAAATTGAAAAAAAATAACAACTTATAGCATGTATGTTCTTCCCCATTAGCTCAAATGTCAAAGGAACATGTCATTGAAACAAAGGAAAAATATGAACGTGAGTTCCAAAATACCAACTTAACAATAATTAAAAAATTAAATAACAGAAATTATACATATAATCGTTACCCGGGATAAGCAAATGATATCGGACTTTTTTCTTTTTCGTTATGAAAAATATGTAGAAGAAAGTAGAAGAAAGTATAAGAAAGAAAATAATCTAGAATATGAGAAAAGAGATAATGATAGAGAATAGGAGGGAAGATGCCTAAAAAAAGATATGTAGAGGAGGGAAAATCAATATTTTAGATTAGATCGAGTAAATGATTAATTAGGTTAGAATAATTATGTTTGAACATGTAAGGGTAATTTTGACCAAATTCATATAAAAATTTTAAATGAAGGTTAGTTTGCAAATTAAAATGGTTAGAAGGTCAAAAATCTAAAAAATCATTGTATGAAGGTTATATTTCAAATTATCCCATAATTATGTGTGTGTGTTAGCTTGTCCGACGTTTCAGCATGTCTTTCTCTTGACGTCTTTTCTTTATTTTTAAGTGTGTTAAAAAACCACGGAGTGATTATTGTATTTATTCAAATACCATGGCTAGTATTCTGTAGCGAGTTTTGTTACTTTATGGGTAAAGATCCACTTTTTTATGGTTTTGTGAATTGCTTTAAATATCACCACATAGCTTATCATATAATGTTTCTCTCGTTTGGATTTCAGTGGTACAGTTGTTACTTGTTATAGTCCGTGTTAATTTTTGTAGGATTGAAGTTTGAAAATGAGAGATGAGGTGGTCAATCTAAGTAATAATGCTTGGATAGCTTTTTAGGTTCTTACCATATTTGTCCTCACTGAAGTGTTGATATCGTCTGCAAGAAGAAGAATGTACTTTAATGGCTAACTTTGGTTTTATTCGATTTTTATTTTGATAGTGCATTAACTTGATTCTGGATTAAATAATCTGCTGCTTTCATGGTGAAAGCTTTGAGATTTCTTTTTGCAGTAACTCTTGGTTGTATGTTGGATAATGTGTATTTTGAAGTCGATGTAACAAGTACTATTCTAAAGCGTGTTTGTGGTAGTTTATTCTGGAAACTATTATCTTTTTGTTTTAATGTCGACACATTTCTATTAACGTATGATTTGATCTTGTTCCTCAAACTTATATACTGACACATCAGTTTGTTAATTAAATAAACTAATCAAAGCCTATTACACCACTATATTTTTCTGTATTCAACCAATAAATATGCTTGCAAGAAGCGTGAGAATCTAGCTCCGGGAAGACAAATGGCTAATCTTTTGGAGAGATTATTTTACTTAGTCCAGAAAATTATGCATTATGTACTTGCAAAAATAAATTTCATTGATGTTAATCAGTGATCTGTCTGCGTTCTTCTGTTAGTTGGTGTACCGACTGAATTCTGCTATCTATTTTTCTTTCTTTCTTTATCATAACACATGCATGATCTGCTTTCTTTATTACATTCACATCATATTTTTTCTCTAAGAGATCAAATGGCTGGCTACTAGGTTTAACATTATGATTAATCTTGGCCACAGGGGATACAAGCGTTTTTACAGAAGGGCTATTCTAGAATCATCAGATTACCTAAAAGATGATTGCTTACTAGTTCATTGCTGTGTTGGTGTTGTTAGTTCTCGTACTCAGACACCTAAGGTCTATTCTATATCATTACCTTCATCAGACATCGGTCAACATTTTGGGCAGTTGCTCGAAAGTGGAAAAGGAACCGATATAAATTTTGAAGTTGATGGAGAAGCATTCGCTGCTCACAAGTTGGTTCTTGCTGCTCGCTCGCCGGTATTTAGAGCTCAATTGTATGGCCCAATGAAGGATGAAGATACCCAATGCATAAAAATTGAAGACATGGAAGCACCTGTCTTCAAGGTCTGTTGCAACTTCCTTTTCCAGCCTATCAGATATCACTTCCTTTAAACAGTAGAGGATTTTTTTCTTGAATTTTGCCTAGAATGATTTCTTAAAAATATCAATCAACTTTTCCTAGGTTTTTTCGGTGCTTTTTCGGATTTGTCAATGTTCATCATTTGTCATTTTTTTGTCTAATTTTTTTGTACTACTTAAAACAAGTGAAAATGTTTCCAAATTCCAATCAATCTTTATTTCCTTTTTCTTCATCATTGAGCTTGGTTTACTCTGTTTACTTTTAATGAATATATCGGTTCTGATAATGATTTAATGTTTCAAGCTTTTTAAAATCTTTGATCTGATGAATTTCCATCTTTGGATTTTGTAAATTTTAAACTAGTATGTATTCATTTGTTACTTGCAGGCTCTACTTCATTTTATATACTGGGATGTGCTACCTGACTTTGAAGAACTTACCGGTTTGAGCTCAAAATGGGCTTCAACTTTGATGTCTCAACATCTACTAGCAGCTGCTGACAGATATGGCTTGGATAGACTTAGGTTACTCTGTGAGGATAAACTCTGTCAGGATGTCGCTATTAATACTGTGGCAACAACACTAGCATTGGCTGAACAGCACCATTGTTTCCAGTTGAAATCTGCCTGTCTCAAATTTGTCGCATTGCCTGAAAATCTTAGAGGTAACTTGTATGCCCAACCTAGTTTAGTTCATTGTGTGTCCGAATTCATGTTGCTGCACCTTTCTTTATCATCATTTTCATGTGTTTGTGACAACGTTGAAGCCTGTTTTATTTTTAGTGGAATGTTTCTCTTGAGCATGGTTAATTTTGGATGCAAGTGTTCCCACTTCTTTAGTCAAGTCCTCCTAATCGAAATTGTTGTCACCTGCTTACAAATGATTTTTATTTCTGCAGCTGTTATGCAGACTGATGGTTTTGACTACTTGAAAGAAAGCTGTCCTCGAGTGTTGACTGAACTGTTAGAATATGTTGCTAGGATCAATATACATAACTTAGCAGTTGTTAAGATGGAGACTGAAGGTATTCTTGACGGAAGTGATGCCAATGGTCGTCGTGTTAAGCCGAGATTGTAGGAGCCACTCGTGCTTATTACCTTCTATAGGTGATAAAAATGTGTAGCTTAGCTCCATCGTTAGGGGTATTACAAAATATTTTTCCATCTGCAGCAGCGTATCTAGATATGGTTGTAAATGTAATGTTTCTGTCTTTTCTTATTCCAAAATCTACGCATTCCACATTCTGTAGTTGTACGTGTGTGTTGTGTTTTGCATTTGTGTGCGCTTTGCTTTTGTCAAGCTAAGACGCTAATTCGATGTGGAACATTTAAGAGTACCAATTCCGAATTTCCCAAAATGTCTATAACCTTGTCCTTCTATTTCGAGGTAACTTTTGGTTGTGAGAATTATTACTACTAGGCCAAGGATCCTTTGGCCTACTAATGGCAGGGTGAGGCCCTTAAATTCATTAGGTCTTGGCTTCAAATTATATTTGTGTGGTACTTAGGTAGTTTAGAAATATAATAATTCTCACCTCCGTTGTATAAAAAAATTATTACCAGTAGTCTTTCCAAATCTCTTAAAGTAGGTCTCTTGTGAGACGGTCTCACGAATCTTTATCTGTGAGACGAGTCAACCCTACTGATATTCAGCATAAAAAGTAATACTCTTAGCATAAAAAGTAATACTTTTTCATGGATGACCCAAATAAGAGATCTGTTTCACAAAATACGACCCGTGACACCGTCTCACATAAGTTTTTGCTCCTCTTTTTTAGATGTCTTTTATTAGATCATTATTTATTTTCAACCACAACATAAAAATAAACATGGGGAATTTGAAGTTAAATACATAATCAAAACAATAAGTTCATGTTCAGTTCTCGTGCATAAAATCTTATTATGCGTTATCTAATACAAATAAAACTTTTTTCCACCCCCAACTCACACATTTACTTATTTTTCTTTTATTTTATTTACATAAATATTTAACTCTAATTGCTTTCTCATCCGATTTTAAATGAGTTGTAAGTCAATGATATGACCCATTATTATTTCTCATATTCTTCTCGATTTCCCTCCTCTCATCTCCGAAACCTAAATCCCTACCCACCAAACTCAATGAATCCAAAAAGTAACCGATCGATATAGTCACCGATCGGAGAAATCCACCTCCCGAAAGAACCAACTGACATTGATGGAGAATGATTTTTAGGTGAAGTGACGAAGACAGTGAGTTTCTCCAAGTTTTTATATTTCTGTTTGATTTCCGATAATTTTTATTACGTTTGTGCTGGTTGTTGGATGACTTGGTTAATAATAGTGGGTCTTCTTTGGACTTGTTCTACAAGCACTTTCATGCATTTATATGTTCTGTTTCATTTTAATAATAATAGAGTAATTTAGCCTTAGTTTAAGTTTGTACGTTCACAGATTTTTAGTTAGTGATAATCTGTTGCTAATTTTTTGGTGATGCACGTTGTAATATTTGTCTATTTAAGCAAGTTAACTCAATGAATAAATGATATGACAATAAAAAGACTTTATCTTCCAATATCTTATTTTGTCCTTCTCTGTGTGTCCTTTGATAATTTACATAGAGCTTTTTTAAAATGTTGAGTGATATAGTGAACAAAGAAAAAAGGTGTGTACAGAAGCCAAAAGGAAATGTTGAGAGAAAACTTTCATCTTACATTATTTTGAGTAGCAGAATACTAAATGTGTAACGTCTACTAATTTAAAATGTTGCTAAAATTTTTTTTTTTTGTCAAGCTCATTTTTTTCGAAATATCAAATAGTTTGCATGCATGCAACCCTACTGAAAATATGTCATTTAAAAATAATCGTAAACAATCGACAAATAAAATATTGTAATTTAAAAATTTGCCAATTTGGCCCTTAACCATGCATGAACAAAATTTAAAGCGAGTAAAATTTTGAAAAAAAACATCATAACATAATAACGTATAAAATCGATCATGTCTACACAAAGCTCATAAAAATGTGATGTGCGGAAAAGTGTGGTCCACGGGTCGTGTGCGCACATCCAGTCCTACATACTCAGAGTTCGGCACCTCCAATCTCCTCATCCAAATGCTTACCTGCATCACACACGTCTAGTGAGTCTAAAGACTCAACACACCTGTATCGTTAATAGCAAATACATATACATAGCACACAACAGTTAAAAATACTGTAATCAACATACATTTCATGAACTTAAAAGCATAAACGTAAATGTGTCGTATAAAATCATAACGTGTCAAAACATGTCTCATCATATCATCGTATACGTATACATTTTCTTTAATTGAATTCAGTTCATTAGTTCTGACTTTCGTATCAGCTCTATNTCCAATCTCCTCATCCAAATGCTTACCTGCATCACACACGTCTAGTGAGTCTAAAGACTCAACACACCTGTATCGTTAATAGCAAATACATATACATAGCACACAACAGTTAAAAATACTGTAATCAACATACATTTCATGAACTTAAAAGCATAAACGTAAATGTGTCGTATAAAATCATAACGTGTCAAAACATGTCTCATCATATCATCGTATACATATACATTTTCTTTAATTGAATTCAGTTTATTAGTTGTGACTTTCGTATCAGCTCTATTCGATGTATCTATATAATAACACTACGGTACCCGGCGGCGGGGACATCACCGACAACATTACCCGTCCACAGAGCCTTGGCCTCAGCTCGTAATATCTCATATAATCGTGTTAGTCACAACCAACTCTCATCCTTCAAAACGTGTCATCATATTAATCACTTGAAAAAAACATGCATATATGTAAATTTTCCTTAAAATCAAGCATGAATCATATTTTTCATCATTACGTAAAAATCATATACATGATGCATAAACATTTAAAAACACGATAAATTTGTGCTCAGGGAGCTACCAGGACTAAAAACTCACCCCGGGTGCAAAATGACCATTTTGCCTCTAGGAACCCAAAATGACCTTTTTACCCCTAGACCTCTAAATTTCGACCCGAAGTTTACCAAACTCCTTAAAACATCCCAAAACATATTCACAAGCATTCCTCATACGTAAACTCGAGCTCGTTTCAAAACTTAACCGATTCGTTTTAAAACTTGGACCGGAGTCCTGGTTTTAACCTGAATCGACCCGAAACTTAACCGAATTTTCCCAAAATTATATCATACCTAAAACACACTCTAGCAGCCCCTAACCCATCAAAACCAGGCCCCTTAAGCCTTCGAAGAACCCATGAAATGCTGCTGGAGTTTTCTGCATTTTGAAATTCCTACAACCCTAATGCGTTGAGCCGTGTTTTATCGATTCTAGCCTAAACACCGACGTGACCATCCCCCAACCCGACACCCTAGGACCGAGGCCGAGCCCAAGGACTCCCTCCTAGACATTGCAACCCACACCTATAGCCCATGAATTCGGTTGACCTACCCCCGAAAATGCCCAAGTTCTGACACTAGCTACTCCCGAATTCCACCTAGCCTGAGACCACCGTGAAGGACCTTCCCTAAGCCTCGGTTTGGACCCTGTTGGAATGCACCATGGCCTGTTTTGATTCTCCCTCGGCCGAGCCTCTCATCTCCTTACCCTAGCCAACCAAAAACCCTAGCCGCAAGCCAATAACGATCGGCCCTCCCTACTACCCTGGGCAAATCGCGACTCCAGCATATAAACACCTTCAACAACGACATGTTCAGCCTCTCAGAACCCTGGTTCGGCAGCCCCTTGCACCATGGTACAAAAAAAACGTGAGTAACATGCAAAAGAATCGAGTTTCATGTCAAACTTTTCACAAAAACGTATACACAAGCATGATCGAAGAATGAACATGCAAATACATATATTTCAACATATTTATGGTGTGAATGAGGAGAAAACGAGATACAAGAGTGCCTTGATGAATTTATGATCAAAAGCTTGCAGAAAAGCGCCTCGGGGAAGCACCGAATGAGCGGGGAGGAACTTTCTTGAGAAAAAAATTAAGGAGCCGAACTTGCTGCTGAAAATTCACGTGGAGAGGTTGCTGATAGGTGGAGTGGGCGGTTGCTAAGTATGGAGTAGGTTTAGGGTTGCACAAATGAGGTTTTTAAAATAGTTAATTAAGCACTAATGAGACCCAATATGATAATTAAGTGCTACCAAGGGTTTTGAGCCCATAAAGCTTAAAAATAAACCCATCGAGCTCAAAAATACTCTCAAAAAATATTTCGTTTAGGTACGTTTTTAAAAATATTTTTCGACATTCAAAAAGTTCCACAATTCGATAAAATTTGCGTACCGATTAAAAATATAACCCGGCGGATAAAAATACCCAACCAAAGCTCATTTTTAAAAATCATACTTAAAAACACCCCATAATAATTAATTAAAATTAATCATGTAATAAAAATATTTTTTCTAATAAATCTCCGGTCTCCGTTCCTTGTTCGAGCGCGAAAAACATCTAGAAATCCTAATGCGTGACCTTTTAAAATATCATGAAATAAATCCTAATCATGCAATAATTATGCATTAAATGCATAAAAATAAATATAAACACATGATTTAAATAAAACCCTAGATTGCATGCATTCAGGTTACGTAAATTTAAATTTCTTGGACCTTACATAATGGCCTCAAAAAACTTTTTCCAACCTTCGATTCCTCGCTTTGATGGTTACTATGACCATTGGAGCATACTAATGGAGAATTTTCTAAGGTCAAAGGAGTACTGGCAAGTTGTCTCTGAAAGAATAACAGAACCACCAACAGGCACAATATTGACACAAGCACAAAAGGCAGAAATTGAAGGGCTGCGTTTGAAGGATCTCAGGGCAAAAAATATCTTTTCCAAGCTATTGACCGTTCAATCCTGGAAACGATTCTGTGCAAGGACACCTCCAATCATATATGGGATTCCATGAAAAAGAAGTACCAAGGTTCCGCAAGAGCAAAGAGGCAGCAGCTTCAAGCATTTAGTTCGGAGTTCGAAACACTACGAATGAAAATAGGAGAATTGGTAACATATTATTTTTCACGGATGATGGCAATCATAAACCATAAACAAGATGTGGATCCATGGCGATAAAATGGAGGATATCACCATAGTTGAGAAGGTTCTTTTGTCCATGACACTGAAATTCAATTTTGTTGTCTGTACAATTGAAGAAGCCAATGACATTGATGAACTTTCTGTTGACGAGTTGCAGAGCTCCTTGATAGTTCATGAACAAAAAATCAATCAGCAGGAGAAAGAGGAGCAAGCATTGAAGAGTTCAATTGAAAATCATTCTTCCACATCAAATAGAGGAAGAGGACGAGGCCGATGTCGAGGAAAAGGCAGAGGATTCAATGACCGTAGACAACAACAAATATTTGAAAATAACCGTGATAATGATTCACGTGGAAGAGGAAGAGGTAGTGTAACACCCCAGATTCGACGACTTTCCTCACTGTACCAAGACGAGTCTTTCCAGCGTGCTTATGTCCTCACTCACACGCACCCTGGAAAACTTCCCAGGAGGTCACCCATCCCAAAATTTCCCCAAGTCAAGCACGCTTAACTTTGGAGTTCTTATGTGATGAGCTTCCGAAAAAAAGATGCACCTTCGTGATATGAGTAATACAAATCAAATCTTTTAAACCCTCTTCAACTGTACAGTCCATTACATTGAACAGTCTCGGAATCCCTCTCATTCCCGTGTGGGATCGGTTCATTCATGTTTCCTCCACCTAGAAGCCTGCCAGGAGCCGCTCATTGTCCTTGCAACTGATGGCACCGGCGATCACCCCCCGCCCTCTTCGGCCCCGGGCCTCACATGCCCACCAGCTTCCGCTTGGTTCGTCCCCGAACCACACCGTACTAAGAGAGGTCGGCTCTGATACCAACTGTAACGCCCCAGATTCGACGACTGTCCTCACTGTACCAAGACGAGTCTTTCCAGCGTGCTTATGTCCTCACTCACACGCACCCTGGAAAACTTCCCAGGAGGTCACCCATCCCAAAATTTCCCCAAGTCAAGCACGCTTAACTTTGGAGTTCTTATGTGATGAGCTACCGAAAAGAAGATGCACCTTC
>NC_133315.1:6668845-6669984 GCF_012295235.1 Primulina huaijiensis
TTGTAGTACCGAAACAACCAATATGCGTATATATGTGCATAATTTCTATTATTTAATTTTAAATGGTTATTATTTTAAGAAATTGTTGATTTAATTGCATTTAAATCATTTACGTTATTTTTAAGGATTTTAAATCGCGTATTTCAAATTTTAGCTTTTTAGATATATACGCGGGACCGGACCGGAGATAGGAAATCGGAGATAAATTTTATGATCCAAAAATATTCCTAAATTTATTTCGAGCTAAGAAATAATTTATTTTGTTGAAATCAAGTGGATTTAAGTCTACTTTAATTAATTAATCACCAATTTAATTATAGGCTTCTTAATTCATCTAGATTGTTCTTAATTAACTTTTAATCAAGCTTATCTAACATAGGATTCTACTTAGCAAAACTTAAATAAAATCTTACACTAATTGAGAAGACAAGTCTCGGTCATCTCCACTCCACACAATTCCAATGAATACCATTTAACTCTCAACAACAAGAAAACAAAGGCCAACCAATCAACATGCATGTTTTTCCCCCCAACTTGGCATCATTTACTCCCCCTTGCACACCTTATTTGACCACAAGCCTTCACCATCTTCTTCACTTCCCCTAGAATGAAATATTAGAGAATTAGAAGCTCCCATTCTTGGCCAAGACAACAACAATAGCAAGGAGTCTTCATTTTCGTTGTTGTGTCTCCCGATCCGACGTATTGTGTTGTTTATTGTAAAAACAACTTAAGGCATGTCTATATTATTTCTTTGCTCTTCAATCAAGTTATATATCTATTTTTAAACCATTACATGTGCTTGATCCATGACAAAACCGAAATCATGTCAAGAACATTAGAAAAAAATCTGTGCAGAATGTTTTCTCGGCCACCTTCATGCTTCACGGTTGTTGTTGGTTTTGTGATTTCAGGGGTTGGCTCGGTTCCAAGCACTCAAGGCTGCATCTAGACATGTACTAGGGCATGTTAGGGTCATGTTAGTCCATTGGTTCCAGCCCCTACACGCTGGAGGAAGAGATTTGACAGCAACTTCCCATAGCTGCCATTTCGAGTCTCAATTTCTGATTCTTGTTTGTCTAAGGCAAGGGTTCGGTTCTTGGTTGGCCTAGGGCCTATAACCATGGTTTGAACACTTC
>NC_133315.1:6671199-6678931 GCF_012295235.1 Primulina huaijiensis
GGTTTACGATTATGTATGGGTACGGATATCCAGTCCAAGGGCTGTGATGATCTTTACCGCCCAGTATACTGTGGTTTAGTCTGATCAGACGTGCATGTTATGTTATGGGCCACTTGCGTAGAACATTATCTCTAAAGAAAAATTACGATATGATATGTTATGACAGGGCTCTATCGAGCAACTCTTTTATGTACGATTTTTCAGTTATGCACGTATTTATAATTACTCATGACACGATTTTCACGTTACGCTTTACGATACGATATTTTTACGTTGCATGCGATTTTATGATATATTTACTTGTTATTCACGATATATGCATGCTGGGTCTTTAGACTCACTAGACTTGATTGATGTAGGTACTGACGATGCAGAGGCTGAGGGCGGAGACCAGTGAGTTAGCTCGGATCGGCGGTAGTACGAACCCGAGGACCTCACGTTTATTTATTCAGTTTTATGTTCAAACTCTTGTTATAACTTTATATATATTTTAAGTTATTGTTTAAAACATTATTCAGTTTCCGCTGCTATGTTTATGTTAAACCGTTGGGTTATTTTACGAAAATTTTTATACGTTGCAATTTTATTTATTTAAAGAGAAAATTTTTAATAATTCCGAAAAATTATGAATACGAATTACGGGCCCTCACAGTTGGTATCAGAGCGATGTTTCTTGTAAAGGGTTGTACTTACTACTGATCTCGAGAAGCTCACGAAATCACGTCCTCAGTCTGTAAGTCCTAATTTCACGTATTACATTTTTTTAGCATGAAAGTTTACCAGCATGTTCTCATGAAATATTTTATCAGCATATTCTCATGAAAAATATTTTTATGTTAAGATTATGTTTTAGCAAATATATATTTAAATTTCAAGAAAATAGTAGAAATATTGCATGTTGGTTACGTAAGGATTTTACATGGTACAGTATGCCTCCTAGACGAGTTATTGACCGCCCGAGGGGTGCTGAAAGCGAGGCTGATGAGACTCAGAACCGTTATGAGGATAGAGGTCCACCGCCACCTCCTCCACCACCTGATATGCATACCTCGATGATGGCGGGTATGACTCAGTTCTTCGCACAGTTCGCGGAGAACAATGCAGCAGCGGTGGCTAGGCCGCCTGGCTATTTGTGAGCAGTTCATGAGGATGAAACCCGAAGGAGTTCACTGGGACGTCTGATCCCATGGTGGCTGAGGGATGGGTTAAGTCCCTAGAGGTTACTTTCAGATTTATGGAGCTTGAGGATGTTGACAGGGTCCGCTGTGCGACATATCTTTTTGGACGAGACGCCCGTCTATGGTGGGAGGGCGCATCTGTAGCTCTGGATCTAGCTACTCTCAGTTGGACGCGCTTTAGAGAGGTGTTCTTCTCTAAGTATTTTACTGATGACGTGCGTTCGAGGTTGACCAGGGAGTTTATGACCCTGAGACAGGGTGACATGACTGTTACGGAGTTTATCCGTAAGTTCGAGAGGGGTTGTCACTTTGTACCCCTGATCGCGAACGACGAAGGTGCCAGACTTAGGCACTTTATGGATGGATTGCTGCTGATCTTGCGTCGTGATGTTAGGGTTGTTGGCCCTACGACATATGAGGTCGCTGTCTCTAGAGCTCTTACTGCAGAACAGGATCAGAGAGATATCGAGAATGACCACCAGGGTAAGCGGCCATTTCAGGAGCCCCACCGCCCTCTTCAGCAGCATAAGAGGCCTTTCCATGGCCCATCGAGGAGCAGAGAGCAGCAGCAGTAGGGACGTGTGGTCCCGAGGAGGCAGGAGTACCCGGTTTGTGCCAGGTGCACACGCCGTCATACCGGAACTTGCATGTATGGCTCTGGAAAGTGTTTCAAGTGTGGCGGTACAGGCCATTTGCTAAAGGATTGTCCTCAGGGGACATTGCCTACTCAGGGCAGAGTGTTTGCACTCCATGCAGCGGAGGCGAACCCAGGGACTATGCTCTTGACAGGTATCTTAAATCTTTAAGTTTTTATTTGGGAAAATTTTAGCATATTTAATTCAGCATTTTGGGATTAATTGCTTTGAATTAATGGGTTATAAGATTTGAACTTAGAAATTGTGATAAGATTGCATGTTCTATTCGGGTTGTTTTGGAAATCTAATTTAGAAGAACTTTGACCTTTGCATGTATATAGGATTAATTTTGGTAAATTATTGGATTTAGATAGATGTTCCAACATTTCAGGAAGAATATTTATTGGCGGAGCTTCTACGAAAGCCTTGATTGATTCAGGGGCCACTCATTCATACATATCTGAGACCTTTGCGAATTCCATCGAGGTCAAGACAATTGGATTGGATGTGGCGTATTCTGTGGTTATTCCATCTGGCGAGGAGATGGCAGCGACTAGCGTAGTACGAGACATAGACCTCGAGCTTCATGGAAATCTTGTCTATGCGGATTTGATCGTGCTGCCAATGCCAGAGTTCGATATTATCCTTGGGATGGATTGACTGCACAAGAACAGAGTACTTATTGATTTTCAGCGGAGATCTGTTCTAGTCCGACCGCTTGGAAGGGAGCAGTTCCTATTTGAGCCTGACCGGTACTTTAATTTTCCTATCATGATATCTTGTATTCAGGCTAGGAAGCTCATGTATAGGGGTTGTCGAGCATTCATTGCGACCATTATATCTGTTCCCGAGGTCTCCAGCCAGTCAGTTGCAGATGTCCCAGTTGTCAGGGACTTTTCAGACGTTTTTCCCGATGACGTCTCTGGTAGACCACCGGTACGAGAGGTAGAGTTTTCGATCGATCTTATACCAGGTACCGCGCCTATCTCTAAGGCGCCATACAGATTAGCACCGTCAGAGATGGTTGAGCTCAAGAAATAGATTCAGGAGCTTCTTGACAAGGAGTTTATTCGCCCGAGTTTCTCTCCATGGGGCGCACTTGTCTTATTCGTGAAGAAGAAAGACGGATCTATCAGGCTTTGCATTGACTACCGGGAGTTGAACAGGGTTACAGTGAAGAATAAATACCCACTTCCGAGGATCGAGGATTTGTTTGATCAGTTGCAGGGAGCCTCAGTATTCTCCAAGATAGATCTGCGATCCGGATATCACCAGTTGAGGGTGAAAGACGCCGATACTTTTAAGATTGCTTTTAGGACTCGTTATGGGCACTTCGAGTTCCTTGTGATGCCGTGCGGTTTGACGAATGCGTCGGCGATCTTCATGGATCTCATGAATCGTGCATTTTAGCCGTATCTTGATCAGTTCGTTATTGTATTCATAGACGACATTCTCGTCTACTCAAAGAGTCAAGAGGATCACAACAGGCATCTGACCGCAGTATTGCAGACGTTGCAGAGGCACAAGCTGTTCGCTAAGTTCAGCAAGTGCGAGTTCTGGTTGGAGAAAGTAGCGTTCTTAGGCCACATCATATCTAGCAGTGGCATTGAGGTAGACCCAGCGAAGGTTGCGACCGTCAGAGATTGGGAGGTGCCGCAGAGTGCATCAGAGATCCGTAGTTTCCTTGGTCTAGCAGGATACTATCGGAAGTTTATTCAGGGTTTCTCCTCTATCGCAGTTCCACTCACGTCATTGACTAAGAAGAATGCTAAGTACGTGTGGAGCGATGAGTGCCAGAAGAGCTTCGATTCTTTAAAGCAAGCTCTTATTTCAGCGCCGATCTTGTCCATGCCTTCTGGGCCCGGAGATTTTGTATTGTATACCGATGCTTCGAAGCTCGGTCTAGGCGCAGTGTTGATGCAACATGGGAAAGTAATAGCTTATGCTTCTCGTCGGTTGAAGATCCACGAGAAGAACTACCCTACTCATGATCTTGAGTTAGCTGCTGTAGTATTTGCCTTGAAGATTTGAAGGCATTATCTATACGGAGAGAAGTGTCAGATCTTTACCGACCACAAGAGCCTCAAGTACTTCTTCACGCAGAAAAGTGTTGAATATGCGTCAGAGGCGTTGGTTGGAGTTAGTCAAGGATTATGACTGTGACATTAGCTACCATCTTGGTAAAGCTAATGTAGTAACGGATGCTTTGAGCCGGAAAGTCGTAGTGATGGCTCATTTGACAGTTCAGAGGCCTCTTCAGAGTGAGATTCAGAGATTTGATCTAGAGATTTATACTCGAGGTAGAGTTCCCCGTCTATCTACCTTGATGATTAAGTCTTCTTTATTAGACCGTATTCGCAGCGGTCAGTCATCTGATGAGCAGTTGGCGAAGTGGAGACAGAGAGATGAGACGAAGGGCAGTGCTTTGTACACAGTGAGTGATGGCATTGTTCGTTATCGAGATAGGATATGGGTTCCTAGCAGCGATTCTATTCGAGCAGACATATTAGCTGAGGCCCACATGTCCCCGTACTCTATTCATCCTGGGAGTACGAAGATGTACAAGGATCTGCAGATATTATATTGGTGGCCCGGTATGAAGAGAGAGATTAGGAGATTTGTATCCGAGTGTTTGACTTGTCAGCTTGTGAAAGCTGAACATCAGAGACCAGCCGGCTTACTCAAGCCACTTCCCATTCCCGAGTGGAAGTGGGAGAACATTAACATGGATTTCGTGGTTGGTTTACCGAAGTCGGCTAGAGGTTCAAATGCTATATGGGTGATTGTTGATCGTCTTACCAAGTCAGCTCATTTCTTGCCTATTAAGACGACTTTCTCCATGATTCAGTATGCTGAGTTATATATCCGTGAGATAGTCCGATTGCACGGTATCCCAGTCTCTATTGTTTCTGACAGAGATCCGAGATTCACTTCCTCATTTTGGAAGAGTCTGCATTCAGAGATGGGAAAGAAGTTGTTGTTTAGCACAGCTTTTCACCCTCAGACAGATGGTCAATCAGAGAGAGTTATTCAGATCTTGGAGGATCTTCTCCGTGCTTGTGTCATCGATTTCTCAGGGAGCTGGGAATCGAAGTTGTCATTAGTGGAGTTTACCTATAACAACAGCTTTCAGTCGTATATAGGTATGGCTCCTTATGAAGCACTGTACGGAAGGAAGTGCAGATCGCCTATTCATTGGGATGAATTAGGTGAGAGATCAGAGTTGGGTCCGGAGATTGTTCAACATGCAGCCGATACAGTAGTCAAGATCCGTGACAGGATAAGGACTGCTCAGAGTCGACAGAAGAGTTATGCCGATCGGAGGAGGAGAGATCTAGAGTTTGCCGTTGGCGACCATGTTTTCGTGAAGATAGCACCGATGAAGGGTGTCATGAGATTCGGAAAGAAGGGGAAGCTTAGTCCGAGGTTCATCGGACCATTTGAGATCCTCGACAGAGTTGGGACATTAGCATATCGTGTTGCTCTTCCGCCAAATCTGGCCAGAGTACACAATGTGTTCCATGTATCGATGTTGAGGAAGTATTTAGCGAACCCTTCTCATGTGTTGAATTTTGAGTCGTTGCAGTTTTCTCCGAACTTGTCTAATGAAGAGAGACCAGTGCATATCTTAGACCGTAAGGAGAAGAAGCTTCGAAACAAGGTGATCAAATCAGTGAAGGTCAAGTGGCTTAATCATTCCGATGAGGAAGCTACTTGGGAGTCAGAGTCAGAGATGCGGAGTCTCTTTCCAGATTTATTCCGTGAGTTCTAATTTCGAGGACGAAATTTTATTTAAGGGGGGAGTGTTGTAGTACCGAAACAACCAATATGCGTATATATGTGCATAATTTCTATTATTTAATTTTAAATGGTTATTATTTTAAGAAATTGTTGATTTAATTGCATTTTAATTATTTACGTTATTTTTAAGGATTTTAAATCGCGTATTTCAAATTTTAGCTTTTTAGATATATACGCGGGACCGGACCGGAGATAGGAAATCGAAGATAAATATTATGATCCAAAAATATTCCTAAATTTATTTCGAGCTAAGAAATAATTTATTTTGTTGAAATCAAGTGGATTTAAGTCTACTTTAATTAATAAATAACCAATTTAATTATAGGCTTCTTAATTCATCTAGATTGTGCTTAATTAACTTTTAATCAAGCTTATCTAACATAGGATTCTACTTAGCAAAACTTAAATAAAATCTTACACTAATTGAGAAGACAAGTCTCGGTCATCTCCACTCCACACAATTCCAATGAATACCATTTAACTATCAACAACAAGAAAACAAAGGCCAACCAATCAACATGCATGTTTTTCCCCCCAACTTGGCATCATTTACTCCCCCATACACACCTTATTTGACCACAAGCCTTCACCATCTTCTTCACTTCCCCTAGAACGAAATATTAGAGAATTAGAAGCTCCCATTCTTGGCCAAGCCAACAACAATAGCAAGGTGTCTTCATTTTCGTTGTCGTGTCTCCCGATTCGACGTATTGTGTTGTTTATTGTAAAAACAACTTAAGGCATGTCTATATTATTTCTTTGCTCTTCAATCAAGTTATATATCTATTTTTAAACCATTACATGTGCTTGATCAATGACAAAACCGAAATCATGTCAAGAACATTAGAAAAAAATCTGTGCAGAATGTTTTCTCGGCCACCTTCATGCTTCACGGTTGTTGTTGGTTTTGTGATTTCAGGGGTTGGCTCGGTTCCAAGCACTCAAGGCTGCATCTAGACATGTACTAGGGCATGTTAGGGTCATGTTAGTCCATTGGTTCCAGCCCCTACACGCTGGAGGAAGAGATTTGACAGCAACTTCCCATAGCTGCCATTTCGAGTCTCAATTTCTGATTCTTGTTTGTTTGTCTAAGGCAAGGGTTCGGTTCTTGGTTGGCGTAGGGCCTATAACCATGGTTTGAACACTTCCTTAGCATGTCTAGGACGTGACCAAGATGACCTTTCATGGCTTGGTTCATGGTCCCATCGGTTTTAAAAATAAAACAAGAACAGCGCCCCATAGGTATTCATTTTTCTGATTTTGGTTGTGTGTGTTGAGTTTCGACTTTATGGTGTCATGTGGGTTGTGGTTGGCTTCTAGCCCTTAGCCATGACTCATACAACACCTTAGTATGTCTAGCATTGACCATGGTTAACCTCATAACCATTGGATCCTTCATTTGACAGCAAAACAAGCAAGACACCCCACGCGTGTGAGGTGTGTTCTCGGGTGGAGCTTGTGAGTGGTTTCGGGTGTTACTTGGATCATGGCTGGCCAAGGGCCTGTAGCCATGGCTAGGACCCTTCCCTAGCAAGCATAGGACATGGTCAAGTCGGCCTTAAGTTGCTTGAGCCACGTCCCAAGTCAGTTGGACAGCAACAACGCAAGCCCCTTCGATTTTAGTTTTTCTGAATTTTGTTTGTGTGTGTGAAGCTTCGACTTCTTGGTTTGTGGTGGATCTTGGTTGGCTTCTACCCCTTAGCCATGGTTCACACAATACCTCATGATGTTTATATCATGCCTTGGTCGTTCATATGGCCACTGGAATGATACATGACAGCAAGAACAAGCAACACTCCCCACGGTACAGCATATGTGTTCTCGAGTGGAACTTCAGATTTGTCGTAGGTGTTGGTTTGGATTGTGGTTGGCCTAGGGCCCTTAGCCATGGTTCAAATCACACCTTAGGATGTTGGTAAGAGGCTCTGGTCGGTGGTTCAAGCCCCAATGGCCAATAGTCTCGAAAACGAAGCAAGGAAGCGCAACAGCTGCTGCTGTAATTTCCTGGACAGAAACTGTGCCTTCGGTTCAGAGGTGTGTTTCGAGTTCTTGGTTGGCTTTTAGCCTATGGCCTTGGACTGGACAGTACCTTATTGAGTTAGGAAGGTCATGTTTTTG